>NC_056725.1:1498103368-1498122853 GCF_019279795.1 Protopterus annectens | reverse complement strand
TGTCAAAAATAGCAAATGAGCACATTCTGAGTAGTGTAAGAGTTACAGAAGGGGAGGAACAGAGTAGGAGATAGGTGACATCACAGGGGAATGGTAGAAAGAAATGCAGTTCATTGGAGGTCAGAGTTACATGACAGATGTCAGACACATATCATGGAAAGAGGAGTGCCACAAGATAAGCATGGGAAAGTCAAGAAATGGAAGGTGTACACTGTTGCCTACACCAAAGTTTCTTGCTGGCATGCATGCGCGTGCGCCATGAAGCGCGCGAGTAAGACAGTGTGCACGCTGCGTAAGGCAGACTGAGCATGGGGAGCTGTTGGGAGATGTTTAACACTGTTTGTGCACAGCATGTAGAAGCCTGTTGGCAGACCTGTAACACTGTTTGAGACCGTGTAACCTTTAACCCGAATAAGCAGATTCTGCTGTGTAAGCATGTGCGCTAAGCCACTGTGAGCGTGTTTCTGCTGGTATACACGCTGCTCCCCCCTGAGGAAACAGAAAGGAAAAAAGGAAGCAACAGAATTAGTAGGAAGCTAGCAGGGAATACTGCTGGAGCTAGCAGGTGAAAACAATTAGAAGCAGGCAATTACACAGGCAGAATAGAAGCTCAGCCCAACACTTAAAAATCTGCAAACAGCAGTGCAAGATGTTTCTCTCAAGAGACACTGCAAGACAGGAGTAAGCTATTAGAAGTGAAAACTGAAAAAGCTGAACTCAGAGCAGAAATGTTAGGGGCTGCCATAGCTGTCATAATGAGACATAGGCGACTTGCTGAGGGTGGTGACAATGCAGATGGTGCCAGACAACCCACAGTGAGGAGACGGAGAAGAGTGTACAGGCCCAGGGTCACCTACCACGGGTTACATGAGCTGGAGATAGTAGAGTGCTATAGAGTGGACAGAGACCTCCTGCAGCAAATAGTGGAGCTGTGCAGGCCACGCCTCACACACAGACCCAACAGAGGGGAACCCATCCCAGTGGAAACCAAGGTATGTGTTGGCCTAAGAATACTAGCAACAGGTACCTTCCAGAGACCAACTGGTGATATGATGGGGATATCACAGGCATCAGCCTCCAGGGTACTGCACCAGTTCCTGGATGCCATGTCAGCACATGTCGGTGATCATGTATATTTCCCCAATGCCCGTGAGGTATTGGCCAGCAATATGCGTCTCTTCCAGCAAATAGCGAATACCCTGAGGTAGTGGGTGCAATAGACTGCACGCACATACGCATCAAAGCACCAGCCGGTGAGCGGGGTAGGGCCTACATTAACCGCAAGGGCTTCCTCCATCAACTGCCAGGTCGTGTGATGCCCAGGGCATAATAATGAATGTGTGTGCTGGTTGCCCTCGGAGCTACCATGATTCCCACATCTGGCATTTGACAGCTGTACCAGACATTTGCCAATGGGGACATCCCACACGGACACCTAGTGGGGGATGCAGGTTATGCACTGGAGCCATGGCTGATGACACCCATCAGAAACGCACGCACACCTGAACAGGAACGCCATAATGAGGCACACGCACAAACACGTAATGTAATAGAGCGTGTGTTTGGGCTGCTCAAGTCACGGTTCCGGTGTCTGGACACATCTGGTGGAGCCTTGCAGTACACACCAACTACATGTACCCAAATTGTCATGGTATGTGCTATGCTACATAATATGATCTTGCGAAAGCAGCTGCAGCAGGACCAGCATAGGGCTGGGCCAAACAGCCCCCCACCATTGCCAAGGCCATCACAGGCAGAGCGTGACTCGGAGGAGGAACAACCTGAGCCTGCCCCAGTAGGCAGAAGGAGGCATGCCCATTATGCCCTATCCTTGGCAAAGAGGCAACGATAGCACATACACTGGCTCAGTAGGAACCCTGGGAATGATACCCACTTGACTCACTCAAATAATAACAGGTATGCCTAAAATGACATGACCTGCTCACAAACATGTACAGGAGTGTAATATGTGCATCCGACAGAGGCAGCCCTGCAGCACCACCTGAGGCATGAATGCCATGTGTTAAGTAATGTAACACCATGTACTATATGCACACCTGAGGACCCTGACTAACATCCTACCCTCACCAAGCATCATGCCACAATATGACAATGAGATGATCAAGTGCAATAATTGGCTGAAGTATCGCAGTTAGTCAAAGGGGATCCAATGTGTGCCAGCCTGGGATGACATGCTGAGCATGACATGATGCTCCACCTGCTAGGACTGGTGTGCACCTATCAGTGCAGGCCGTATGGATACTGGCAAAGGCTGTTGTTACCCACAGTGCCCTGAATAGGTAAGGCTCAAAACACAAACCTATCTCCATAGGTATCAGAAGGGATAAGAACCTAAGATAAGGGATAAGTCAAAACAGCAAGATGCATGCAGTCTAAACTCACCCAGTATGGAGAATGTTGATATCTGTGCTGTAACAGAAAACTGGGTCAAGGCTCACAACAGCACCCTAACACTACCAGGTTACACCTCATACTGTGCTGTACAGCCTCAAAACATGGAACAAGCTACAAAAGGAGGGTGACTAGCAATAATTGTCAAGGATAACCACACCCCCATGTTGGTACCACAACAAGAAGCAGCATGGACTAGCCATGGTCAAGTAACAGTGGCTAAAACTGCCCCCCAGTTTATAGCCTGCTACAGACTACTGTCCCAACACCAGGAACTGCACCTGGCCTATGCTGGAATACATGAATATATCAAGTCCTCCAAACCACATTATATTGGGTGACTGAAAATACCCAGACATAGACTGGGAGCATTATACTAGCTCCAACACTGTAGGACAAAAGTTCATAGAATCCATAAACCAAAATGCCCAGGAACAACGTACCACTCCCACAAGAGGGGTAAGCATACTGATGTGATAATCAGCAACATGGGTACTGGATGGCAAGATGAGAAATGTATTGCTCACTGGTAAGACCAGACCATAGAGTAATCACACTGGATATACAAATCCTGACCACAGTCCCTGGCCAGAAAACCACAGTGAAAAACATGTGTAAAGCAATATTTGCACTCCTCCAAACTGATGTGGAATCCATTAAAGGTCCTGTGCAGGTGCAAAATATGGGCCACACCTCAGAACCTGTAATACAGCCATTCCATGAACACTGCCAGGAATGCTTGGATTATGCAATCCTAAATTAAAACAAGACACAATGCCATACACGCAGGCATCTGGCATGGTGGACACCAGCCATAACCAAACCATGCAAGAGAATGAGGAAGCTACTACATGATAGAGCAAACATAAACAATGAAGTAATCACTGATCAGTAGTATGGCAATAAAATATGTCCACACATACAATCCACTAAGGCCAGCCACAACAAGTTGAATCTGTGAATCTTGAGGCAATGTTACACCTGCCCCAAGTACACAGACAACCCCCAACTCCCCCCAAGAAATACAAATATATGTGAGAGATGCAACCATCTATCCAAACTGGAGGCTGAGCTCTTCAACTCAGTACTCCCAAAACTAGTCAGGAGGAGAAGGTAACCACACACACCACAAACCCAGTCCCACATAGACCTATCACAACTGCAAACCAAAGACATAAACACAGAAAACATTCCCGGAGGCACAAATTACAAACACAGCACACCAACAGAGGCCTCCAAAGCAGACACCCAATCAAACAACCTCCAAACATAGCACATGCAACACATAGTACACAAAGCTGGTGTGCCAAACAGTCACAGGCCAGAAGGAGAAACAACATGCCTGATACAGTTGTAATAGGTGACTCCATAGCGACACACTGCTGTCCCGCACACCAGACTGAACAAGGGAAAGGGTACAGTAAGCTGCCTGTAGGCTGCCACAATACGCCACATAACACAAGTATGCAGGTCACCCCAAAGCAAGTAGAAATATGATGCAGTCATAGTCCATGCTGGTGTGAATGACCTGAGATGTACCTCCCCAGACTACATGAAAAGAGACATAGATGAGCTCTCTGATTATGTAGTCCAGGCCGGTATGACACTCACCATTTGCAGCATCCTACCCTCACCAAGAATGATGCCACAGTACAAACACGGAATGATCAGTTATAACAAGTGGCACAATTACTGGTGTCATTCCAAGGGGATCCAATGTCTGTCTGCTTGGGATGTCATGCTTGACAAGCCACGCAGCTGTTCCAGGGATGGCTTGCACCTGTTACCCCTGGGTCTGGATATTGGATAAGGCTTTGCCACCTCCATAGATCCTTTCGTAGGCAAGGCTGAAAAGACTAACCCACCACCCTAGAAAACATAAGTGGAAAGAAACATAAGGGTAATGCTGACCAATGCCAGATGTGTAAACCCCAATATGCATGCTCCGGAGGCCATCCCCAGTATGGAGAACATCGATGTCTGTGCAGTGACAGAAACCTGCTGCAAGCCTCCTGACAGCACACCAGCACTACCAGGTTATACCACATATCATGTGTCATGGCCCCAAAACCTGGAACAAAACATAAAAGGAGGGTGAGTATCCATATTCAGCACAGACACCCATACCCAGGTAATTGATAATGCACAAGGCATTGGAGTCCACCCATGTGCAACTAACTGTAGGCAAGACTGCTGTACAGTCTGTAGCATGCTACAGACCACACTCTCACACACAGGAACCCCACCCAGCCATCCTGAAGACACTGGACAGTATGAATGTCCCACCAAATACCAAACAAGGTACCACAAATTACCACATAGGTGGTAAACCATTATGTATGGAAGGAGTAATCAGGGACCTAGGGACACAAGTGGACAGTAACCTGTTATGTGACACTCACATTGCCAATGTGGCTAGGAAGACTGTCTACATTGGACACCGTATCATGAAAGGATTCACATCTACGGCAACAGAGGTCATTGTGCCCCTATACTGTTCTCTTATCACACCCATAATCTAGTACAATGCCTCATATGGGATGTACCTTACCTGACACCTGCAGCAGTTAGAAAGACCTCAAAGGTACCTCACCAAGAGGATAAAGGGTCTCAAATATATGTCATATGCTGCCTGGCTGTAGACACCCCAGCTGAATGCAGTCACATACTGCCTACACAGAGGCATTGCATGCCTGTTGTACAAGGCCATGTCCAACACAGGAGTAATGGACATGCTCCACCCCAGAAAACTCAAAGCCATCGGAGCTGTGAGAGTGAGAGATGTCAACCTCAACACATAATGAAATAGGATGTGCTGGAGGGACGGATACATAACCAGAGGCTCCCACACCCTGGAACAGAATCCCAGTCCATGTTAGGCAGACCCCTCACTGACACTCTTCAACAGGAATCTTGCCAGGTGGATAGATGATTGTAGAGTTACACTGGGGGTCTTCACTGTGTCACGTCCAGACAGAGGCACAGCAAAGCAAATCATAAATGGCCATAATATTCACATAGCAAGGTGGCAGAAGCCACACACACCTGGCTAGGCTAACAATGCCCTCAGGGTGATAGCGTTTATGAACCTAAGGAACCTACAAGATACAAATTGGTACAGAGACTAAGGATATCCAAGGCCACAACTGATGGGTAGGAACTGTACAATTCACAGATATGCTCTCTGAATCTCACACAACATTACAAACATACAAACACACACACATATTATTAACATACATCCTGAGTGGTGCAAACCGCCCCCAGAACGTTAAAAATATCTATTCCCAGCAGACTGTTGTCTCGACATTGCAGATGTTGGAGTAACAACAGCATCTAAAGCAAAACACACAGCAGCAATGGTATGAGATGGTGTCCTGTCAACATGGACTCCGCAAGATTAATGGAGTGCCAAATCACACTCACTGCTCAATGTCACCACCACAGGATATGCACCCAAAGAGCAGTGTGCAACAGTATCCTCTCAACAAAGGTTTTGGCCTGAATGGATACTGAAACCACCACCCCAGAATCCTGAGAAGCCTGGTCTGGCATAAAGCATGGAAAGGACCAGCATACTGCAGACATAAAGATATTGGGACCCACGACACCGACCCACCCAGTGTGGCTTTTATGCAGATCCTGTCCCTAAACGTATTTGACTCAATTGAAACAGCGCGGCGGTCATTGATGAGGGCAGTCCACAGTCATAGCTGGACCTTGCAAAAGGCTTTCTCACATAATAATTTATTACAACTATTATAGATAATACCACCAGCTAAATATAAACCCTGGCGTCAGTAGAGGGGTTGCAAACCAGACCAAGGACAGAACAGACATGGTCAGACATGCTGCAGCCATGTTAGACTACAAACCAGATATAACTGGCATCCCACAAGGCTTGGTCCTGGGATCTCCTGTGGTATATATGTCCCATAGGTACAGGCCAACATGGAAGGACTGTGTCTGAACATGTTTGCAGAGGACTACAAACTGCTCACCATATATGACCACCAGCTGACACAAGCATCCCACAAAAGGGCCACATAGAAACAGACAACTGGTGCCATGGCCATGTCAGCAAGCTAATCGCAGAAAAGTGTATAGTCAACCCCTGGATATACAGTAAGTGCCCACCAATTACCACATAGGTGTTAACCCATTACACTTAACATGTAATGAGAGACCTGGGGACACAAGGTGATAGATATCCTGCATTGGACAAACATGTGCTGTAGTGTTTACAGAAACATACCATATACCCACCTAATCATGAAGGTTGTCAGATCTAGATAAGGGAGGTCATTGTGGCTCTGCAGTCATCCTTCATCAGCAACAATTGACTACAATAGCCCCTGCGGGATGTACCTCAGCAGACACCTCCATCAACTGTAAAGTCCCCAACAGTACCTCACCAGGAGTATCAAAGAGCTTGCACAGATGCCATGTGTTGCCTGGCTGGTATCAATAAACATGCTGCACCTTGTACAATCTGAATGGCAGTGAGCTATGCACATGAGAGACCTGAACCCCAGCACTGACTTACATAGGCCAAGCTGTACTGCATGATCCATAACACAGAAGCCACCCCCACCCATGAGTAAACTCCCAGTACAGGCTACCCATAGAGTCACTACACTCCTCAAGAGGAATCTTGATGAGTGGATGGGAGATGGTAGCTTTATCCTGGGTATCACTGTCATGTCACAGGTAGACAGAGGCACAGTATACTAACCATGACATATGTCATGGCAAACTCCACTTATAATGTGTGCAAGGACAAACACACCACTAGCATTAGAAATGGCCTAGGGCACATCGCTAGTGTTTGCAAATGTACACCTATGTTGTGGAATACACTACCAATGTTGGACAAGCCTGGATATCTGAACATAATGCAATATGGTCAGATGTGCACAACTGGCCCCTAACCAGGCTGTTGTGCTCACTATGGAAATGTAAAGCAGTGATAGGACTAAAGCCCAGGATACTGTCCACCACAGTCAAAGTACTGAACCAGTACACTATACAGTACTACAGTGTTAGGTCAGTGTGAAAGGATGTTGACAACTGTATGCAAAGTATCCCATGCAAACCCTGCAGGCACAGTATAATCCTGTTGTGTTCACACACAAAGCAGTTGTACAGTAACTACACAACATGACACACAACACACAACCATAAATGGGAGATATTTGTTGAAGTTCACACTCATCCACAAATGTGGTGGGCTGCAGAGTTCAACATATGGAATGCTCACACTGGGCATGCTCACACACTTTGATAAATGAGACATATGTCAGACAACATGCCATGGAAGGCTGAACTGGGCATGCTCACACACTTAGGCCAAATCTCAGTTTAGCAGTTGGCCACACATATCTGGTAAGTTTACCTGTTATCCTAGGAACCCTCCACATTACTGCAATCTCCCCAGTGCACACAGTTAAATTACTACAGAGACATAGTGATATAGTGGATCCCTCCCATATGTAAACATCTTCCACAGATACACAAGTTGTTCATACAAACAGGGAATGCTATGGCAATAAAGAGTGCAAACAGTCTATCAGCAACAAATAATGTCATTTGACAATTAAACATATGGGTGTAGAGGTCAACACTGCTGTTTGCAGGGAATGACAGCTTAGCCAGAGTGTGCTGCCTCCCACAGGATGCACATTCCCTTTCTAAACACTGATGATGTCAGCACCTATAAGTACAGCAGGAGAAGAAACCTCCCAGTAATGTAATAGGCACGCTAATGTGTCTGTCTCAAGTGTCATAACATAGTTAGGTAGGGTTTGAATCCTGCAAATGCTCAGTGTGTGTGTGTTAGTGTGTGCAATTGTGTGAAGGAAATGTCCCTTTGGCAACTAGGAGAACACACTACAGGATGCACATTCCCTTCTAAACACTGATGATGTCAGCACCCTATAAGTAAAGCACAGAAGGAAACCCTAATGCTAATGCATGTCAAGTGTCATAACATAGTTAGGTAGGGTTTGAATCCTGCAATGTGTGTGTGTTTGTGAGGGGTTAGTGTGTGCAAAGAAATGTCCCTTTGGCAACTAGGAGAACACACTACAGGATGCACATTCCCTTTCTAAACACTGATGATGTCAGCACCCTATAAGTACAGCAGGAGAAGGAAACCTCCCAGTAATGCAATGCCTGCTAATGTGTCCATCTCAAGTGTCATAACATAGTTAGGTAGGGTTTGAATCCTGCAAATGGTGTGTGTGTTTGAGGGTTAGTGTGTGTGAGGAAAATGTCCCTTTGGCAACTAGGAGAACAGACTACAGGATGCACATTCCCTTTCTAAACACTGATGATGTCAGCACCCTATAAGTACAGCAGGAGAAGAAAACCTCCCAGTAATGCAATAGCACCTGCTAATGCTGTCTCAGTGTCATAACATAGTTAGGTAGGGTTTGAATCCTGCAAATGGCAAGTGTGTGTTTGGCTGAGGGTTAGTGTGTGAGGAAATGTCCCTTTGGCAACTAGGAGAACAGACTACAGGATGCACATTCCCTTTCTAAACACTGATGATGTCAGCACCCTATAAGTACAGCAGGAGAAGGAAACCTCCCAGTAATGCAAATAGCACTGCTAATGCGTGTCTCAGTGTCATAACATAGTTAGGTAGGGTTTGAATCCTGCAAATGGCAAGTGTGTGTTTGCTGAGGGTATGTGTGTGTGAGGAAATGTCCCTTTGGCAACTAGGAGAACAGACTACAGGGTGCACATTCCCTTTCTAAACACTGATGATGTCAGCACCCTACAAGTACAGCAGGAGAAGGTATGTGGCATGGACAATGACTGAGTCATATGTGTCCATGCCTCTGACTGACCTGTATGCTTGTGTTATGTGGTGGACCATAGTGCCCCACAGGCATATCACTGTGACCTTCACCTTGTCCAGCCTGGTGAGCGTGACCATACTGTACCGGACAATAAAGGTAGCTAACACAACTGTGGCAGGTGTGTTGTCTAGCCGTACAGGCTGTGACTGGCACACAGGATTTGTGTGCTATGTGTTATGTGTGATGTGCTCAGGCATAACGTGTGCCAGCTGCAGAGGTGTGTGCCGCTCAGGCAGGATGCTATTCTAAGGCTCCACGAATGGCCCAGTGTGTTCACGTGCTTGTATTGCTGTCAGTGTAGGTCTACATCAGACTGGTATTGTAGTCACTGTAGTATTGCATGCCACCTGACAGGTTATGCCAGTACTGGGTTCAGAGTGCTTAGTCCCCAGTTTGGCTATGTGGTTCCATCTCATACATGTGTTGTACGTCCATGTGTAGGGGAGAGGGTTGACTGTGTACATGTGGCAGCTGTGACATTGCCACATGACCCACATATTCCACAACTGTACCATAGAGGTGACTGACAACTGACCTTTGCACATGCTACCATAGTATTGTGTTGCCATGGTGATTAACAGCACATAGGGCCAATGGGAACAAGGTACATGGGTTCATAGGTTCAGAGGTTCATACTGGGCCCATCTGCCATGGGGCATTTATAAGCCTAGCCAGAATGTGTTTAGCTTTAGCCACACATTTTAATTTATTTTGCTATGCCCTTTTTCGAGGTTGGTATGCTGTGCCTCTGTCTAACAATGACACAGAAGTGATACCGGGAGTAAACCTATGATCTCCATCCACTCATCAAGATTCCTCTTGAAGAGAGTCAATGAGGACTCTGCCTAACCTGGACTGGAATTTTTATTCCCAGAGTGAAGAGAACCTCTGGGTTATGAATCTCCCTCCAGCTTGTCCTATTTATTTCAGTGCTGAGGTTCAACTCGGTAGCTTGATGGAATTTAGTTTTCTGAGTTACCTTATGTCCGTTAATTCCTGGTTGGACATGTCTTTATCGTCAGGCACAGATGCAGCCTCCTGAACGGTATGCCACTGAGTAGAGCTGGAGTTTTCAACGAGACAGCATATGGCATCTGTTTGAGCGCTGATCCTCTTGTTGAGGTACTTTGGGGTCTTTCCAGTTGCTGCAGGTGTCTGGTAGGTATATCCCAAAGGGCATTGTGCTCAGAAATTATATGGGCTGATGAGGGATGAGTAAAGAGGCGATGACCTCCCTGATCTAGATGTGAATCCCTTCATGATTAGGTGGGCTATATAAAATGTTTTTCTAACCACCTTGGCCCGCGTGGTTGTTGTCAAATGAGAGATTGCTATCAACTTGGACCCCAGGTCTCTAATTACTTCTTCTGTACTTAATGGATTACCACCTATGTGGTAATTTGTGAGCACTGTTTTGCCAAAGGGATGGCTATACACTTTTGGCATTTAGCTTGAGAGCCATGGCTCTGGCACCAGTTGTCTGTTTCTGAGGCCTTTTGGAGGATGCTTGTGTCGGCTGGAGAGCCGATTATGGTGTGGTTGCAGTCATCTCATGACAGTCAGCCACCAGTCTCTGTGTTGTGGCCTGTACAGCCAATATATACCCGAACAGAGGGGTCAGGACTGACCTTGTGGGACTACCACTTGTAACTGGTTTTGGAGTCTGACATGGCTCAACAATTCTAACCATGTGGAGTTCTGTCCTTGAGCCAGTTTGCAATCCATCTAGTAACATAGGGAGGTTTATATTTAAGCTGGTGAGCTTATCTATAATGCCAGTGGGGTATTAATGATGAAGGCTTTTACTTGAGGTCCAGGTAGGCTGTGGACCACCTTCCCTCGTCAATGGCATGGTAAATATTTCAAAGAAATCAACCAGGTTTAAGAGGCAGGATCTGCCCTTAACAAAGCGAACTGTGTAGGATCTAGTGTCGCCAGAGTCCCCAGCTTTATTTATAGTATCCATGATGATCCTTTCCATGGCTCTGCAAAGACCAAAGCTAGTCAACCTTGAGCTTATGGGGTGATAGTTTCCAGGATCCGTTGAGGCACCACCTTTCTTGTAGAGGGACCACTGTTGCTGCACGCATACACTCTTCCTGGACACATATCCTGTAGTAAGGCTGAGATTGAACAGTAGGGTTTTTGCATGGGCTTTTGGGTAGTAGCACGCCTTGGTGGTCAGCGTAGGACTGACAGCCCGGGACACTGTCTGGTCCTTATTGATGCTGAAAAGTTTTTTCCTTTGGAGAGGCGGCTCTCTACCTGAGCATCTGAGATGTCGAGGGGAGCAGCACTCTGCTGGGATACACATATTTGCCCTTTTGGTGTGGAGGGGGTGAGAAGTTTGCACTGAACCTGTCAGCTAGAATGTTGCGCAATAGGTCTGTGGGTTTGGTGTTTCTTTTGGACATTTTGGACTACCTCTGAGCATATTACATGGGAATTACACACCCAGGTTCCTAACACCAACTAAAAAGTCCTTGTGATTATCCTTAGTGTCCTGTGCAATTTTCTCTTCGAAGTCCCAGATAGGCCTTAGACAATCTTATGAGTGCACCTGCAGTTATTTGCTAATACTTGATCAGTGATGCCTTCCCTTTTTGGGGATTTTGCTGTATCATTTAGTAGCTTCCTCCTTCTATTGTGTAGTTTATATTTATGGCTGGGGTCCACCAGACAGGGCGTCTGCCTTTGGAGGATTGGGTCTTTGGTTTTATTCGGGATCATTGCATGATCCATGCATTCCTGAAGGTGTCCATAGAATGGGCGCGCTTATAGAGTGAATCATGCGTCTGGTCTGGGGCATTAGTTTCCATTAAGGCCCGGGGGCTTTGAAGCCAGTTTCCACCTCAGTTTTGAGGAGTGTAGAATTTGCTTTAGAGAAGTTGTTTCACTGTGAGGGTGTTCTGGGCAGGGGTGGGGTCGGGATGTGAATATCCGATAGTGAGATTAGTTTATGATTCTGATCTTACCAGTGAGGGATACACTTCTGGTCTGGAGCATAAGTCCCCATGTCAGAGTGATGATCAGGTCCGAGTATGTTTTCCCTTCTTGTGGGAGTGGTAGATCAAGTTGTTCCATAGCATTTGAGCTCATATATATTCTAGGAATCTTTGGGCTTAGGGTGTTGGAGCTAGAGTAAGTGCTCCCAGTCTATGTTTGGGTAGTTGATCGATTAAGCCCAATATAATGGTGTTTGGAGAGACCTTCAATATTTCCACTCGTTCTCCAGGAAGGCCAAGTGCAGTTCTTGGGTTTTAGGAGAAATTGGTCTGGTAGCAGGCTATGAAAACTGGAAGCGCGTTTCACCCATTGTTAGCTGCACGAATAGTCTCTGATGTAGGTGCTTTGCCCATAACCTGGAGGTGTGGGTATCTGTGAATGTCGATACTCCCCTCCTTTTGTGGATTCCCGGTCCAAGTTTTGGGGCCGAAAAGCATGTTATGAGTATAAGCTGGTAGTGCTGGGGTGCTCTTGGTAGCCCTGAACCAGGTTCTGTTACTGCACAGATATCAATGTTCTCCATGTAAGGAGAGTTTGATCGTGCATCTTGAGGTTTAGACTTCTGGCGTTGAGTAGCATTACTCTTAGTTTCTTATCCCTTGTGATACCTATGGAGGTAGGTTTGTCCTTTGGGCACCTAAAAGGCACTAGGGGTAGCAAGATCATGCCATTATCTGAAAGCCCAGGGTGACAGGTGCAAGCCCGTCCCTAGCAAAACAGGTGGTTCAACAGAAGGTGAGTATGTGAGGGGTGTAGTGCCCTTGTGATTAGTTAGCACTGGCATATAGGCTGCTCCGTGGACAAATGCCAGGTAAGTCATATGCAATCTGTCACAGGCAACATACATGTGAACAGGACAAACAGTGGCCCGTTCTGTCAAAGTGAGACATGGACATACATATAGTAGATATGCAGATGCCACTAGGAGTCCACAGAGAAGCTCTGTAACTCTGCATTGCAGGTGGGATCAGTGTTCCAGGGTAACTGCAAGCAAACATGCATGCAAACAAAGCCTTCCCATTAAGCAGGGCGCATGTAGTCCATTGTACAACAAACAACAGACACTAGGCCTTCACTCAGTGGTTCCATGCACCAATGGGATGTATGCTACATGGCCTGCCACCACAGTATCCCTGACATATATGGGGACTCTCCCTCCTGTGACAGTTAGTTTTGTGTGTTGGGGTTTGGCCGAGCATGGTATGAGATGTGAGCTTGCAGTCTAGGGTGCTCCTGTGTGTCCTGTGCCAGTTGTGGTACTGCACATATCCAGCATCCTCAAACATCCATTGTGCAGAGTCCAGTGTGGTCAGCAATGCCACTTGCAGTTACGTGTCATCATTGTGTATTACTACATTCATTACCCTATCCCCTGTGCTATCTATGTATGTAGCCTTCTGTTGACATCATATCACCACCAGTATGCCAACATGTGCAGATGATACACTATGGTACTTACCATGGGTGTAGACAACAGGACATGACAATCACACAGCTTCTGCATCAGGCATTACTGGGATATACCCACAATTATGTCAGCACACAGTACCAGTAACAACATGATACTATTACTACACATCTATGTGGTCACTTACCAGCCATCAGCAACATATTGCCTGTACCTGCACGAGTTTGTTACGGTGCAGGAATTATTTTGAGTTTCATCATATACACAGGGTGTGAACTTGGTATGCCTGGAGTCAGCCACCCATACCACCAATTGACATGTATGTGTATGTGTGTGTTGGTGAGGGACAGCAGTAGAGGTGGGGCAATGTTGATGCAGTGTGTGCGTTATTGTCACGGTAGCCCTAGGTGTTGTCGGTTAAGCGTGTGTGTGGATGCGCAGTTCCCGCCTCATGGCTGCCATATACTTGTGTTTGTGGACAGCCACAGACTGTACCTGCCAGGTCATACAGATCAGTATCTCTGTACGGACACGGTACCTGTGCCTTGCAGGTGCTACAGACGTATCGGTACCAACCCAGACTGGGTACTGTCATCAGAAGCAGGTGTTCGTTGACTGGACTGAATCCCTGTCGGGCCTGGCGGGAGCCGCATTGCGATGGTCTCCTGGGGCGGTCTGATGACAGCACAGACCCGGCATTGCCGGGGCTGCTGCTAACACTATCTGAGGCGGCAGCGGCCTATTTAATAGATCATGACTGCCAGCTGCTGCTGTTGCTGGCATACGGCCCAGCCGCGTCGATGCCTCAACCGGCCCACCATCACCCTGGCTCATGGACATGTAGTTGGAACCCGGGTCTAATGTCCCCAACATCTGCCTCGACGCCAGTGGCTCCACGGGGATGGCAGCCGCCAATAATCACGCTATACTGTCAGTCCTTGAAACATGCGACATGCTGCCAACTCCTCAGACCCTGTCTGGTGTACGTTCCATCAGTGACTGTGCCTGCGCTGACAGTCGAAACATAGCGAGGTTAGCCAAGACCTCTGTGGGCATGTCTGACAGTGGCGATGCGCCCATGGATGCTCTACGAGAACCCTGGACATCTGTCTGTGGGTACCATCTGGGCGTACCCATGGCTGCTGTGTGGGGAAGCATGGTATTGCCACAGATACCACAATACCCTGGTCAATGCCACTGTATGCTGTCATCACCTAGGGACAGTGTGGTGACAAGGGTGTGGCAGGATAACTTTAATGCGCATTGATGGGAATTCGACAGCTGTGTACTGTCAATTGGCTGACCGATGGGCGGACCCTGGCATACCTTCCTGTGCCATTACACCAATGTCATCATTATCAGTACCCACTGACACCTGACTCAGGTTCCTGCTACGTGACACCAGGCAACAGCAGAACCTGTGGGAAGGAAGCAAGGAACGTTTACAATGTCACCACACGTACCAGCGTGCACACATGCACACATGCACACATGCACGGGTGCACACATGCACACGTGCACACATGCAACACATGCACACATGCACAGGTGCACACATGCACACGTACGCACATGCACACATGCACACGTGCACCGCGTGCACAGATTGCACACAGCGCACACATGCACACGGCGCACCGCGTGCTGCACGTGCGGGTGCCACACATGCACTACATGCGCACATGCGCATGCACAGGTGCGCAGGTGCACACATGCACGGAGTGCGCACATGCACCACATGCCGCATGCGCACATGCACAGGTGCGCACATGCACGTAAAGCGCACATGCACACGGTTTCACCTGGTGTACGGTACTCGGTATGGTGATGTCAACACACAGACGCAGACACACCTACATGCATACAAAGGCACTACTAAATTGAGCCAAATAGTACTATTACTATCAACACTATTACAAAATTGTTAATACACACTCACCAGCATGGATAGGCTGCATTGCAGTTATACCAGAGGTCCTGCAGACATGAAGAAACTAATGTCAGTGGGCACAACTGTGCCATTGTTACTAGTGAGTATGATGAGTCCAGGAATGCAACAGTAAAGCCTTTCACAGATTCGACTAATATTGAGGATATCACACTTGCACATTAAATGCTATGGTGACGGCTACAAACCAAGGACACACCTCACATGCATTAACTACCAGTGTACACAATAGTCAACTATACATATGACGCATATTACCTGCTTTCGTTCACCGTCTTGCTGCTGTGTGGCTCAGCCTCCATCATGATGCATGTCTGCTGCTGTTGTTGTTGCTGGTGGACTGGAGCCACTACACTCCAGAATTAGTCCCTCCAGTCTGGTGAGTGGGGATGTAGCCACCCACCACCTGTGGCGACCTGTTGCCTGTGGATATCTGGCCCTTGCCTTTGTGGACATCACAGTTAAATCACTGCAGTGATGTCGTGCACCTGCTCATATGTCTATTATGCGTGCCTATATCATTTACCCGGCCGGACAAGGTCTTGCCACAGTGCAGCCTCCTGCTGATTCTGGCTGGTCTTGGGAAGAGTATTGCATAGTCCTGCACCAGGCTCTGGTGTATCTCCTCATCTCCAGCTGTGGCAAGGTGGGTGGGGTTCGATGGGTGGGCCATGCCTGGGAAAGAAAATAACTACGTATCAGCAATATATGTCCAGCAGACTTTGGCACACATACTACACATGCTACTTTCGACTGTTATGCTACAACATATCACATATGTAGCATCTGTCTGTCTATTGGTGTATACACATGTAGATGGCCAGGTATCAGTGCACCGACCAGCAGCTGTGCAGCAATTACCTGGCAGGCATGCATCACGACATACTACCCACACACCAGCGGTCAGAACACGATTCGGGTCAAACACCTCCTCCTCACAGAGGGGTTTTGTATCTAGGTGCTGTATGGCCTACGTCGGCAGCTACTGTGGGCTGACCACACTGATTGCCCTGGATATATATCCCACCTCCACCCACCAGCACAAGATGACTATGGTGTAACATTACAGATACAAACTTTACACTTTGTAACGGTGATATGGTATCCTTACAGCCCACTGGGCCAGTGGCAGATACAACCCACAATGAGTGACCCTACAATTGCTTTCTGGCAGACATCTCCAAGAATGCATGGATCATGCAATCATATCTCCTGACCAAGATACTCTCCCACAAAGGGGCAGCATCTGTCTGGTGGACCCCAGCCATAGACGGATTGTATTACGGAAGATGGAGGAAGCTACTGCAAGGCCGGGCATCATTCACTTCTGAAGGGAGGGCATGTCTGAGCAGCACTGGTAAGGATCTATTTCCCATCATACTGACTACATGGAGCAGCGTTGAGGGAATTCAAGAGTGACACTACAGATGACCAGGAGGCCTTCCTCAGTTGTAATAAGGCATAGTTATCCCAGCTGACTGTAACCTCCCCGTCATCACAGATGTCCAGGTGAGAGACACCATGGAGACAGCAGAATACACAACATGGATGGGATGCAGTGGTATCCCCAGTTGCATGCTACATGACCTCTGACAGGGAGCCTAAACACACATATAGAGTGCTATGTAACAGTAGCCTGACTACGGGATATGTACCTGTACACTGGTGCACAGCAGCAGTGGTTCCGCATGAAGGAGGCACCTCACCATACCAATACAATACAACACAATACATTTACATTTACAATACAATACTATACAATATGCTATTGCCCTGTGTCTACAGCAGCGTACTGTTCTACCCTGACCATTTGTGACACATGTGGTGTGATGGTAACTGCTGCTGTCACACAGTTACACAGGGTGGCTCATATAGCATATTACCTATCTGACTAACATTCAGCAGGGGTATGTGTGACGTAACACTCATAGAGTCTAAGCTACTTAACACTGTGCTGGTTTATTGCAGGAATTAATGTCTTATCTGTGAGTAGGAACTCTTACACTCCACATGTGCCACACTATTGCAGTGTACGGACTGACACAGCAGACATGTGGAGTTGTGGATGGTGGGAGGTGTACTATGGTTGTTGGACATCTGTCATGGGTGTGACCTCCATATGTAAATCTGGGAGTGGTAACCTCTATGTAAGGTAGCATATGTGTACTCTGTGGTGTTGTCAGCCACTGTGCATTGTTAATGTGTTTGGTCGCGTTGTCACAGTGTTGCATGTCACTGTGTCCTTCTCCACATATCTGTTGTAATGTGAGGTCCATACCATGGCATCCATTATGTGGTGTGGGGTACACCGATACATGTCCATGCCTGACTCGCATCTGCTGGGACCCATGCCATGCGGGTATTCAGGGATAGTGTGCCGCTGCTTTGACTATCATTGGGGCCACTATTCTACCACATTTCTGACCCTGCTCACCCCTGACACATGCGGTGGTGAGGCGTGAAATCACACCTCTGGTGGTTACTGGTGTGGGTGATCTGGAATGTGGTATGATGCTCGGATTTGGCTGGTGTTCCTCCATGCCTTTGTCACCAGGCACCTGTTGCAATACATCTGTACACATGTGCCTCCTCCAGACTTTATATACATCTCTCTCTCTCTCTATATATATATATATATATATATATATATATATAATAATATATAGATATATCTATATGTATATAGATATATCTATATATATATATATATATGTCCATTATATATACACATATATATTGATGTACATATATATTGCCATAGGCGTGGAGGGCACAGAGGGGGTGTGACAGGGGGTGGGACAGGCTGTGTTGCGGAGTCATCATATACAATCATACCTGTGGGTAGTCAGATCCAGTCTGTCTATGTATATGTATCTACATATATCTATATCTGCATGTGTGCATTACATGAATATGTTGGTACAATATTCTATAAACATCTGTCTATGTATTCCTACATCTCTCTCTCTATGTATGTATACATATATGCATATCATATATATATATATATACCATATATATATATGAATATATATACATATATATATATACACATACATATGTTATACATACATATCCATATGTTAGACAGGTATATCAACATATTTGTCTACTTATACTGTATATACACACTAATACTGCTAAACATACATAGCTGTGTAACCTAATTTTGTACATGGCACTACAACCTACAATCCAAACAACATTGATATGTGCACATACATGCTCCCACATACAAATGTATGTACAGCCTTCACTGATAGTTGCTGTATGTCTCCTGCCCTTTACATCTCCATATACATGGATACAGACCAATGACACATATGGAGGGTTCACAATTATGTAGACCTTTATAGTATTACTTTACATTACCTGTGTTTGTCACAGCTGCTTCTGCTGCTGTCTGGTTCTCTGTCCTGCTGCTCCACTTCCCAGTTGTCAGCTTTCAGGTTTGCTGTTGCTAGACAATTCGTTTCTGTCTGTAGTGCAGTTTTCTCTGTCTCTCTCTCTCTCTCTCTGTCTGTCTCTCCGTCCTTCTCAGGGTGCAATGAAAGTATTGCATGCGTGGACATGAATTACAGCATACTTTGTGGGGGTATCTACATGCCCATGTGATGGCCTCTGCACCCAATTGTTAGCCAGCATTTGCTAATTGCATGCAGCCAGTTGTGTACTTTAGTTGCAGTTCTCACTGTGATTTCAGAACAGTGCTATAAAGGTGTGTGGATAAGTTAGCCCTTTCAGATGTTAGGGCAGGGACCATGCTGTTATGCTGTGGGCAATGTTCTGTGAGTGCGAATTGGTATCTCTCTCATATTTCCAAGGTGTGTTGTAGAAAAAATTTT
>NC_056725.1:1497898756-1498102868 GCF_019279795.1 Protopterus annectens | reverse complement strand
GACACCGTTTAACTGCAGCCTCCGTGTAAGCCTTGTAACTCTTACACGGAGGCTTCGTGAATCCTGCCCTATTTTGTTGAAATGATGTTTAAAAGAAAGGAAGTGCTAATTCCATATTCCTAGGACCTTGAACTGTGTCACTGAACAAAGGGTAAACTTCATGAGGAGATGATGGCCGAGAGTGAATTTTGGTGCATATTTTATGGATTCCTAATAACAAGATTGTTTTATTTTGAAGTTAAAGGTAAGGCTTAAGTTTGAAAACTTAACAGAGAATGAAGAGACTTTTAAAGGCAGATCATTATCTATGACTCTGAAGTTATTATTAAAAGATATAAATACGAGATCACCAATGTAAAATCAGAAACTTTTGGGTAGGTACCACACTTGAGATGTTGTTTACAGAAAGTGAGTTAAACAGACCCCAACAACATCTATTTGTGGGATAGCAGTTGGAATAAAAATGGTTGGAGAAACTAAAATGTTGGATGACTTGTTGAAGGGTCTGTCTGTACAGTAATCCTGTAAACATTTTGGGCCATGCCAATTATTCTGATTGATGGTGAAAAGTGAAGCAATCTGTGGTGTGATACATATTCAAGGTACTTTGCAATATCTGTTATTATTATTCTAATTATTCTGCTTGAATTACTGATGATAAAATATCAGAGAAGATGGTTAATGGAGTTGTGGGACTATGGCCTTTTTTGCATTCATCTGATCAGGATTGTGAAGAGTGTTTCTCCTGGATGATGAATGAACTAGAATACCATGATGATCCTGAGAAGTTTTGAAAAGTGGTGAAGGGATGAGACGTAGTTTGTACCTACTAAGGTGTTTTCATGGTGGTCAGACTATATACCTTAGAGATTACATTTATGTATTTATTTATTTATTGATTTATTGATTGATTTTCAATCCTAAATCCCCTTCTTCATACCACAAGACGTCTGCTACAGTAATATTCCACATGGATCCATATTACTAAAATGAACCCACTTAACATCGAAGAAAAACTCATTGACTCTGAAACTATTAAACTATTAAATCAACAAAATCCATTGAAAAACCTAAAATGGCAAGCTGCCCTACCTCCAATCAACCTGATCTTCCAAAATTATATAACCCTTACAGAGTCCCAAACTCCCTAAACATAATTTGAAATATTGTTCCCTAGCTATAGACTCCACTTCTAATCACTAATCCTAAATTATTTGATGGTTCCCTAACTCTACTCCCATTCCTCATACCTAAATCCCTGAGAGATTACTAGCCCTAAATTCCCATGCTTCTCCATAAACCTAAATGCCCTAATTGTTTACCTAACCCAAAAATTCCTCTCCCACTCCCTAAACCTAATTTTACTGATTGCTACCTAACCCTAACAAAACCCTTGTGCTCCATAAATCAAAATTCCTGCTCCGTAACCCTAAACCCCCCTCTTGCTCCTTAAACCTAAATTCCTGGATTACTTCCTAACCCTGAACCCCCTTCTGTTCCCTGAGTATAAACCTAAATTACACAGTTAACAAATTAACACTACAAATGAATGAAACATACCAATTCACTTTAACTGTTAATCTGAGAACATGTGCAATTTGTTGACAAAAATCCAACAGCATTTGAACAGAGTTTAAACTTAGACAAGACAAACAATAAAAAGGAATGATGAACCTCCCCATGGTATCATGCCTATAACTAATAAATAACAACAACTATAATAATTTTAAAACAATTATGCTAATATTCTAGATATGACAGGCAACTATCAGTGAACTGATAAAAAAAGCATGTGAGTAGATATAGTACAATCCTCGGCACACCCATCTTGTCAGCATTGTTCGGTTTACTTAATTGTATAAAGATGGTGCAAACCCTTCATATGTCTTAGATCCAGATTGCAAGTATAGACATATGCTTGGTCATCACCGATGCCTCTGTGGTTGGAATTCTTTGTCAAAATGAAATGTTGTGTAAAGTTGTATCACAAAACATTAAGTCAGGCGGTGGCATGCTTTTACAAGGATTTTCTCCTTTTCTCAGCTTTGATGCAACAGTGGAGTTGGTATATATAAATAAAACGGTGTAGGGTGAGGGCATGCCACACACACATGTAGGGGGGCTACAAGGTGACTTCCCTTCCTGCAAAAAAGATATTTGTGTCAGTTTTCAGTTGTACTATAACCTCTTACAGGATGGTATAAATAGCTTTACTGCACCACCCCCTCATATGGAACTGGCAACTATGCCGCTTTCTACACAAGTGCTTTATCAAAACACCTGTATAACTGCATTGACTCAGCTGTACCTGACAGGACTAAAACAAGCTCCTCAAGGAAGGGCAAACCTGCCTGGTGGACAACTATCATTAACAGTCTTTACAATAAGAGGAATAAATTGCTGTCTAAGAGTAAGAGGGAGTGAGTCTTAAACTGGAAACACTCCATCCTCAGCTTAAACAAGCAAATAAGACTTCTTGTGAAGTCCTCCAAAGCAAAGTACACATCCAAATTAGCTTCCACAACTATGGACAACCATAAGGCATTGTTTAGTTACATCTATAACCTTAAAGGAAAGACCCAGATTTGTGCCAGACTGATAGTTAATGGTATCACATATACCAAGCCTGTGGATATAGCTAACCTGTTAGCCAACAGGTTCTGTGAAAACTTCACTCCCCTGCCCCCACCACATGTACCCCATGACATCCCTACCACCTGTCCTCTACCTTGTATCTCTAATGAACAGGTCATAAATGCCCTCTATAAGGGCAAAAACACAGCATCTGGCACCTGATAACATCCCAGGTTGCATCCTACATGGGCTCAAACAAGAATTAGCAACACCATTGGATACTCCTTTCAATTATAGTCTAAGCAGCAGCTTTATCCCAGCTGAATGGAAAATGGCCACCATTATCCCCATGCACAAAGGTGGTGTTTCCACTGTCCCTGGGAACTACAGACCTGTTAGCCTGACTAGCCGTATCTGCAATGCCATGGAGCAAATCATCATGGACCTTATCAACAAAGATATAGGTAGTCTCCAAACACTTGACCATACTTAGTTTGGATTTGTTAAAGGGAGATCAGGCCTGTTAAACCTGATGGACATCTTCACGACAGTCACCAAGACTACTAAGAGAGACACAACCCCTGACAAAAACATTGTGAAGCCTGCAGTGGTTAAAGAAGAGCAGTGCTTGCTTGGACAGTCAACTCCAGTCAGGGCTTTAGGAGGCAACCCATTCCAAATAACTTTGACCAAGGTTCACCTTGACTGGGAGGGTGGAAAAGGATACAAGAAGGTAGGTGTGATTGAGGATATCCTTACAGATGTCTTGATAGGAATGATTTTGATAACGCAGTTACCCGTCCTTGTGTACAAGAAGTTACATGCAGTCAGGCTTGGAAACAGGCATGTGATTCTGGTAGCCTGGGAAAGACCCAGACAGACCCTGCACCTGAAGCTGGGGCTGGTTATGTGGCTATTTCAGGGAGGGAGCTACCTTGTAGCAGTGACCATGAAAGTGAGCCACACCTGCTGGTAGGTACAGATGTTCCCATGGACAGGGTGACTGCAAGGACAGAGGTGAGTTGTAGTACCTAGGCTGACAGTGAGACACTACTGTCAGAAGATACCAGGCTTCCTGTGGAAAGGGAGCAAGGAAGGGTTATAAAGGTAGAGTTGAGACAGGCTCAGCTTTCGGATCCTACCTTTCAAGGCTTGAGGGAGGTAGCTAAGGAGGCACCTGATTCTCAAGGAAAAAGGGAGTCTGTATATGGGAATAAAGGGTTACTGTATAAATAGTGGACCTATGAGGGAGGGCTACTATAGATGGTGAGATAATACAGCAGTTCGCAGTGCCCAGAGCCTACCATCTGACACTTCTAGCCATAATCCATGACATTCCTTTTATAGGTCATATGGGCATAAAGCATACCAACAGATGTATTATGCAGAACATTTATTGGCTTGGGATTGCACTGGATGTAAGAGGGTATTGTAGGACCTGTGCACAGTGCCAAAAAGTAAACAAGGATGGAGACAAGGTCAAAGCTCCTTTGATGCCTTTGCCAGTAATTGAAGGGTCAGTTCAGAGGGTAGCTATGGATATTGTGGGGTCTTTGACTACCACAACTTCCACAGGAAAGAAGCAGATCCTGGTGGTAGTAGATTATGCTTCTAGATACCCTGAAGTGGTGGCTCTGTCCTTCATTGAGGCAGAGAAGGGGGCAAATGCTTTGTTAGGGGTTTCCTGAGAGAAATACTGACTGAGGTGTCAATTTCATATCAGACCTGCTTGCTTATCTGTGGAATTTCTGTTGGGTGAAGCACCTAAAGACAACAACCTATCATTCCCTACCACCCCCAGACTAGTGGTCTTGTGGAGAGGTTAAATTCTACACTAAAGAACATGCTATGGGTATTTGCAGACCAGTTTTATAGAGAGTAAGACAAATATTTTCCCCATCTGCTGTTTGAATACAGAGAGGTACTCCAGGAATCCACTGGTTTTTCATACTTTGAGTTGCTGTATGGGCATTCTTGATGAGTAGGAGGGTGAGTGTGAATTCTACAAGAAGTCTATTGTGGCATATGTCCTAAACCTTAGGGTAAGGCTTAGGGAGCTCATTGGCTTGGCCCAGGAGAACCTGGCCCAAGCTCAACAGCAAGAAAAAGGTCTGGTATGACAAGAGTGCTTGAGCCCAAGGGTATGCTATGGGACAGCAGGTTATGGTCCTCATTCCTGTTAGACAAAATAAGCTGCAGGCAGCTTGGGAGGGACCTTTTGAAGTAGTAAGGAAGGTCAGTGATGCTAATTACATGGTATACCTGCTAGGCAAGAGGCAGGGGCACAAAACTGTACTATGTTAACATGAAAAAGCCTGACCATAATAGGGAAGCCTTGGTAATGAGTATTTGTAGTGGATGGCAGGAGGAGTCTGAGGGGGATCTGGTGATTGATCTCCTCAGTAAGACTTGGACTGACACCTCAGTGTAAGGGATATCAGTGTTCAAGCTGCTGTCCCCTACCCAGGATTGAGAAATCCAAGCAGTATTGTAGGACTCTGGGGGCATGTTCACTGGGAAACCTGGGTGCATGCACCTGGTGCAACACCATGTGGATACAAGACCCCAAAGGCGTATCAGGCAGGCCCCTTACTTGCCACCTGAGCGAGTCAGACAGACTCTGAGGGAGGAGATACAGGAAATGTTGGAACTAGGGTTAATTCAGGCATCCAGCAGTCTTTTGGTCTCCCTACTGATGCTGGTACCAAAGAAAGATAGCAGGACCAGGTTCTGTGTGGACTACATAAAACTAAAAGTCAGAGTCAGATGTTTACTCCATGCCTAGGACAGATGAAACCTTAGAGCAGCTGGGTGGGGCTAAGTATCTGACCACTACTGATCTGACCAAGAGCTATTGGCAGGTGTCATTGACTCCCACCACTAGAGAGAAGTCAGCCTTTTTAACTCCTTTCACATTATATGAGTTCACAAAGATGCTGTTTGGGATGAAATCCCTCAGCAACCTTCCAGAGGCTGGTAGATCATATCCTAGCAGGAGCAAAAAATTATGCCCATGCTTACCTGAACGATATTGCTATCTACAGCCATTCCTAGCAAGAGAACCTTTAGCATGTCAGGGAGGTGTAGGGCAGACTGCAAAGGGCATGGTTGACCATTAAGCCTGCTAAGTGTCAGGTGGGTATGGCAGTGGTCTCTTACCTGGGAAATAGAGTGGGGAGTAGTAAGATCAGGCCAAAACCTGCCAAAGTGGAAGCTATTCAGGTGTGGCCTGCCCCTGTTACCAAAAAGCAGGTGAGGGCATTCTTGGGGACAGCAGGGTACTATAGAAAGTTTATTCCCAATTACAATACATTAGATGTTCCCCTCACAGACCTGACAAGGAAGAACAGGCCAGGTTAGGTAGTATGGACCCCAGCTTGTGAGCAGTCATTCCAAAGGTTTAAAGTTGTTTTGGGAAGACCCCCTGTGTTACCCAGTCCAAATTACAGCAAAACATTTATTGTGGAGGTGAATGCTTCAAACCATAGGGTAGGGGCTGTACTCACCCAGGTTTCCATAGAGGGAGAAGAGCACCCAGTTGTATATCTCAGCCATATACTCCAACCTAGGGAAGAATGTTATGCAGCTGTAGAAAAGGAATGTCTAGCCATAGTATGGGCACCGCATAAGTTCAGCCCTATCTGTATGGAGGGAAATTCACTGTGGTTACAGACCAAATCTCTTAACATGGCTATATCATGCCAGCCAGCAAAATGCCAAGGTATCAAGGTGCAGCTTAGAGTTGCAAGCATATGGTGTGACAGTGCAGCACTGTAGTGGGTCAGCAATGCCAGTGCAGATGGGCTCTGAAGACAGAGTATAGGTTTATTTGTTCCAAGACAAGCCCATTTCTGTCAAGCAACATTTTTCCACTGAGAAGGTTACTTGCCTTTGTTTGAGTCTAGCTACTACACACTCAAATAGTAACAAGAACTTGGATTAATATAGTGAGACATGGATCTTTGCAACAGTATACTGCAGTGCAATTATATACTATGACACCTTTCCAATGCAACTCACTTCTAAGCACTTCACTTCATTGCCATATTAGCTTTTATGTTGTATGATTCATGTTCAGACATTGACACATATACACAAATGTCCTGTTTGTCATAAAAGTAAAATAGGAGTGCAGTGCTGCTTTTACTAAGTTTTGTCTTTCTGTGCTACAGGTCTTCATGAGAATGTAGAGTACTATTAGCCATGAGACAGACTCTTACTCAAGCTAGTGCAATAATTAGCAATGTTTAGCACTGCATACAAAGCAGGGTTAAACTCCTCAGTCTGAAAAACACTACACTGGTTACAGCTGAAACCAAACTGTTGTAAAAATATTATCAGGAAGTGAAAGAAATGACACATAAATGTATTCACTCTTCAGTAAGCTGATTCAGGATAATTATGAATTCTTATGACCATATCTTTGAACTGTTCAGATTTTCAATGAACAGTGGTGGTTCATAGTTCCTAACCTTCCATCTCCAATGAATGAATGTCAAACATTTGCTCAATTCACTCCTAAAACTTGAAATTATTTTGAGAAGTTATAAGTTAATAGTATCAGCATTTAAAAAGTACCCCTAGTTCAGGGCATTCTCTATTTCTGATTATTCTTCTTTTCACTCTTTGCAGCTCTTGAGGTAAAAGTTGTATACCTAAGACCTATCTGGCTCTCCCAAATGTACTGTGGTAGGTTAACAATTAAGCATTCAGTTTGTATTTTAGTCAAGAATGCATGCGACAAAAACTAAGTGAAAGAGGTAAACAAAAAATTCCACAGCATGCAGTCTTCAGTTTGGAGCTGGGAAGTTATTTTCATATTTGAGCAATATGATATGTTACTGAACACTGATGTTATATAACAGATATACACATTTCACATGCATCATCATAGTTAGACTTGCTGACATTAGGAGAGACCTTTTTCACTGCACAGTCACCTTTTTCCAAGCTTCAAAATAAGGAGTAAAATTTATATCTATATATGCTGCTTCAAGGAAGGGGAAGATACAGGGATGCCAACCATCCAGGATTCACCTGGACAGTCCAGAAATTGAACATTGGTATCCAGTGTTCAGGTTAGGATGAGATTTGTCCAGGAATTTGAAAATATATTGCCATAATTCATGTTATTGTACTGGTGATTATTGGTAAGTAACGTCTATTTATAATCTTCAGAGGGTATACGTTGGTGGTTCATAGTTCCTAACCTTCCATCTCCAAAACCTTCAACTTAAAAATTTGGTATTCATATTTCCCAGACAGTTAAAAAAGTACACAAAAAACTTGGTACCCTATACAGGAACAAACACTACTTCACCAAAATTACCAAAATAGCCATTGCCCAAACCCACTTACTCTCAACCTTACTATATGCAGCTCCTATTCTCAATAATCTTAAGAAATCTGACATTCAAAAATTTTAAATCTGTTACAATAAAATAGCTATATATGCCACAAATTTATCAGCTAGAACACACATTTGTCTACTACTCGAGCAACTCAACTGGTTAGAACTCCCCCAAATCCTACAACATACACAACTCACAATGGCCCATAAAATACTCTCAAATCCTAAAAAAATACATGCCCTACAAACACTTCTTCAACCCTATGCTACTAGCAAACCTCTCCGATCCACCAACAAAAAACACATAAAAACCTATATATCCAAAACTCAAGCAGGAAATTCCCTCTTTGCAAACTACATAGTTAAAATCTGGAATGACCTGCCAGCGAACTTTACCTCCTTAAAATCCCTAACACTATTTAAACCAAGCTTAAAAAAACACCTCCTTAGCAAGTGGCTCTGCCCTTGCTCTACTCCCAGCTGATAGCTACCTACTCACTTTCCACTACATCTCCAACTCTTCTCCACTCTTATCACAATCATACCTACAGACCTTTTCCACCTCAAACCACCCACTTTACAACTCCTGTCCACCTGATATACCAACAAAAGACTTTTAAGAAGAAAGTATGGGCAGGATTCACGAAGGCTTGCACAGAGTGTAAGAGATGTGCAACACTCCATGCAAGCCTCGCGATCCAGGAACAGCCCTAAACTCCGTGTAAGAGACCAGCTAAAACGTCTCTTACACGGACTGGGCGTGGACATGCTAAATACCTCACTTGCATCCGAAAGGTATGCAAATGAGGTATATTAGCGATCCACGAAGCAGAAACCAGTCCGTGTAGGAGACGTTTTAGCTGCAGAAATGTACTCAGTTGACAACTGAGTACATTCCTGCAAAATCACAGAGCGATGTCAGCTCCAAAAAAGGTTGCATATGAGTCAGGCAGCATGCCAATGGCCAAATATGTGGCCATTGGCAAGATAACCCGATGCAAAAATATAAAAAATATGTTTTTTTTTCCGGCAATGCCGATGTTTAAACCCAGCGCAGCCCAGCAAATGGGCTGCGCTGGATAAAAACATAAAAAAGAAGGTTATAAACCCACAAATGTGGGTTTCATGCAATACATGGAATGACAATGCAGGGACCAGCAGACCAAAATCAACATGGCCACCGTGTAGTGGTTGCTAATGGGGGAAGCTGAGTCTAAGACATGTAACTAAGCATTAGTAGGCAATCTCATGTAAATGAGGGTTAGGATACTGAATCTCACAGTCACATAGCAAATGAGCACGGTCTGAGTAGTGTAAGAGATACAAAAGGGGGAGGAATAGAGTAGGAGATAGGTGACATCACAGGGGGAATGGTAGAAAGAAACGCAGTTCATTGGAGGCCAGTGTAACATGACAGATGACAGGCACATATCATGGAAACAGGTGTGCCACTAGATAAGTCATGGAAAGACAAGAAATGGAAGGTGTACACTGTTACCTACACCAAAGTTTCTTGCTGGCCATGCATGCGCACGTGTGCGCGCAATGAAGCTCGAGTAAGGCAGTGTGCACGCGTGTAAGGCAGTGTGAGCATGTGGGAGCGTGTTGGGAGATGTTTAACACTGTTTGCGTGGGTGTGCGCGCGTGGAAGGCAGTTTGAGTATGTTGGAGGCTGTTGGCAGAAGTGTAACAGTGTTTGCACGGGTGTACTTGCGTCTAAACCTGAATAAGTAGATTCTTAAACATGTAAGCAAGTGTGCGCGCGTGTAAGCCACTGTGAGCGTGTTTCAGATAGTATGCAAGTTGCTCCCCCCTGAGGAAACAGAGAGGAAAAAGGAAGCAACAGAATTAATAGGAAGCTAGCAGGGATAACTGCTGAATCTAGCAGGTGAAAATAATTAGAAGCAGGCAATTACACAGGCAGAATAGTAGCCTAGCCCAGCACTTAAAACTCTGCAAACAGTAGTGCAGGATGTTTTCATTAAGAGACACTGCAAGACAGGAGTAAGCTAATAGAAGTGAAAACTGAAAAAGCTGAACTCAGAGCAGAAATGCTAGGGGCTGCCATAGCTGTCATAATGAGACATAGGCGACTTGCTGAGGGTGGTGACAATGCAGATGGTACCAGACAACCCACAGTGAGGAGACGGAGAAGAGTGTACAGGCCCAGGGTCACCTACCACGGGTTACATGAGCTGGAGATACTAGAGCACTATAGAGTGGACAGAGAACTCCTGCAGCAGATTGTTGAGCTGTGCAGGCCACGCCTCACACACAGAACCAACAGAGGGGAACCCATCCCAGTGGAAACCAAGGTATGTGTTGGCCTAAGAATACTAGCAACAGGTACCTTCCAGAGACCAACTGGCGATATGATGGGGATATCACACGCATCAGCCTCCAGGGTACTGCACCAGTTCCTGGATGCCATGTCAGCACATGTCTGTGATCATGTATATTTCCCCAATGCCCGTGAGGTATTGGCCAGCAATATACGTCTCTTCCAGCAAATAGCGGAATACCCTGAGGTACTGGGTGCTATAGACTGCACGCACATATGCATCAAAGCACCAGCAGGAGAGCGGGGTAGGGCCTACATAAACCGCAAGGGCTTCCCCTCCATCAACTGCCAGGTCATGTGTGATGCCCAGGGCATAATAATGAATGTGTGTGCTGGCTGCCCTGGGAGTTATCACGATTCCCACATCTGGCATTTGACGCAGCTGTACCAGACATTTGCCAATGGGGACATCCCACACGGACACCTAGTGGGGGATGCAGGTTATGCACTGGAGCCATGGCTGATGACACCCATCAGAAACGCACACACACCTGAACAGGAACGCCATAATGAGGCACACGCACAAACACGTAATGTGATAGAACGTGTGTTTGGGCTGCTCAAGTCACGGTTCCGGTGTCTGGACACATCTGGTGGAACCTTGCAGTACACACCAACTACATGTACCCAAATCGTCATGGTATGTGCTATGCTACATAATATGATCTTGCGAAAACAGCTGCAGCAGGACCAGCATAGGGCCGGGCCAAACAGCCCCCCACCATTGCCAAGGCCATCACAGGCAGAGTGTGACTCGGAGGAGGAACAACCTGAGCCTTCCCCAGTAGGCAGAAGGAGGCGTGCCCAGTATGCCCTGGCCTTGGCAAAGAGGCAACGCATAGCACATACACTGGCACAGTAGGAACCCTGGGAATGATACCCCTCTCTGACTCACTCATATAGTAACAGGGATGCCTAACATGACACAACCTGCTCTCAAACATGTACAGGGAGTGTAGTATGTGCATCCGACAGAGGCAGCCCTGCAGCACCACCTGAGGCATGATTGCCATGTGTCAAGCAATGTAACAACATCTAGTATATGCAAACATGAAGACCCTGCCTAACATCTCACCCCACCAAGCATGATGCCACACTATGTAGACAAGAAGATCAAGTACAATAATCACCTGAAGTAATGCAGTCAGTCAAAGGGAAGCCAATGTGTCACAGGCTGGGAAGATATGCGGAGTCTGACATGATGCACCACCTGCTAGGGGTGGCATGCACCTAGCATGCCATGCCCCATGTATACTGCAAACGCTGTCAGTACCCACAACATGCCCTGAATAGGTAAGTCGCAAAACACACACCCAACCTCATAGGTTCTACAAGGGATAGGAACCTAGATGTAACACTACCCCATGACAGATGTACAAACAGCAAGATGTGTGCAGTGTAAATGCACACAGTAAGGAGAATGTAGATACCAGTCCTGTAATAGAGAACTGGGCAAGGCTCACAGCAGCACCCTAGCACTACCAGGTCACACCTCATACTGTGCTGTACAGCCGCAAAACATGGAACAAGCTACAAAAGGTGGGTGACTAGCAAGAAATGGCAAGGATAACCACACCCCCATGTTGGTACCACAACAAGAAGCAGCATGGAATAGCCATGGTCAAATACCAATGGCTAAAACTGCCTCGCAGTAGATAGCCTGCTGCAGACCACTGTCCTAATACCAGGAACATCACCTGGCCTATGTCGGAATACATGAATATATCAAGCCCCCCAAACCACATTATATTGCTCGACTGAAAATACCCAGACAAACACCGTTAGCATCGTACTAGCACCAACACAGTAGGGGAAAGTTACCCAGATGCCATAAACCAAACTGCCCAGGAACAATGTACTACCCCACAAGAGGGGTAAGCATACTGGATGTGATAATCAGCAACATGTGTACTGGATGGCAAGATGAGAAGTGTACCCCTCACTGGTAAGACAAGACCATAGAGTAAGCACACTGGAAATACACACCCGACCCCAGTCCCTGGCCAGAATACCACAGTGCAAAACATGTGTAAAGTATAGGTCGCAGCCCACAAACCGATGTTGAATCCAGAAAGGCCCTGTGCAAGTGCAGAACATGGGACACACCACAGAACATGTTATACAGGCATTCCATGAACACAGCCAGGAATGCTTGGAGTATGCAATCATAAATAACAACAACACACAATGCCATACACGCAGACATCTGGCATGCTGGACTCCAGCCATTACCAAACCATGCAAGAGAATGAGGAAGATACCACATGATAGAGCAAACATAAAAAGGGAAGTAATCACTGACCAGTAGTATGGCAACAACATATGTCCACACATACAATCCACTGTCCAGCCACAACAAGTATAACCTATGAATCCAGAGGCAATGTGACGCCTGTCCCAAGTACACAGACAACCACAACACCCCGAATAAATACAGACATATGTGATGGATGCATCCATGTATCCAAAGCAGAGGTTGAGCTCCAACAAGCCAGTACTGTCAACAGTAGTCAGGAGGAGAAGGTAACCACATACACCACGAACCCAGTCCCACATAGACCTACCCCAACTGTAAACCAAACACATAAACACAGACAAATATGCCCGGAGGCTGCAATTACAAACACACCACACCAACAGACACCTCCAAAGTAGATCACAAGCAACCACAACCTTCAAACATATATCACATGCAACGAATAGTACGCAAAGCTGGTGTGCCAAACAGTCACAGGCCCGAAGGAGAAACAAATGCCTGATACAGTCATAATAGGTGTCTGTATAGGCAGAAACACAGCTGTCCCACTCACCAGACTGAACAAGGGAAAGGGTAGAGTAAGCTGCTTGTAGGTAGTCACAAAATGCCATGTAACACAAGTACGCAGGTCACCCCAAAGCAAGCAGGAATATGATGCACTTAATGTCCATGCTGGGGTGAATTACCTGAGATGTACCTCCCTGGTCAACAACAAATGAGACATGTATGGTCCCTCCGAGTATGTACCCCAGGGCGGGATGACACTGGCTGTGTGCAGCATCCAACCCTCACCAAGAATGATGCCACAGTACAAACACAGAATGCTCATGTTTAACAGCTGGCACAGTTACAGCTGTCAGTCCAAGAGTCTGTAATGTGTGTCCACTGGAGATGTCAAGCATGACAAGCCATGCTGCTGTTCCAGGGATGGCCTGCACCTGTTACCCCTGGGCGTCTGGATACTGGATAAGGCCATTGCCGCCTCCATAGAGCCGTATGTAGGCAAGGCCAAAAAGACTACCCACCACCCTAGAATACATAAGTGGTAGGAAACATAAGGGTAATGCTGCCCAATGCCAGATGTGTAAACTGCAATATGCATGCCCCTGAGGCACCTCCCATTATGGAGAACATTGATGTCTGTCCAGTGACAGAAGCCTGCTGCAGGCCTAGAGATACCACACCAGCACTACTAGGTTATACCACATACCATGTGTTATAGCCCCAACACCTGCACCAAGACATCAAAGGAGGGGGAGTATCCATATGCAGCACAGACACCCATATAGCCAGGTAACTGACAATGCACAAAGCAGCGGACACCACCCATGTGCACATAACTGTAGTCAAAACTGCTGTACAGTCTGTAGCATGTGACAGACCACACTCTCACACACAAGAACCCCAGCCAGACATCTGAAGACACTGGACAGTATGGATGTCCCACCAAATACCAGACAAGGTACACAAAGTACCACATATGTGTCAAACCATTATGTATGCAAGGAGTCATCAGGGACCTAGGGACACAGGTCGACATTAATCTGTCATGTGACAGCCACAATGCCAATGTGGCTATGAAGACTGTTGATACTGGACACCGTATCATGAAAGGATTCACACCAACATCAACAGGGGTCACTGTGCTGCTGTACTGTTCCCTTATCAGACCCACAATCTAGTACAATAACTCATATGGGATGTACCATACGTGACACCTGCAGCGGTTGGGAAGACCTCATAGTTACCCCACCAACAGTATAAAGTGTGCGGAATATATGTCATATGCTGCCTGGCTGTAGACACCCCAGCTGACTGCAGCCACACACTGCCTACACAGAGGCATTGTATGTCCGTTGTACCAGGCCATGTCCAACACAGGAGTAATGGACATGCTACACCACAGGAAATCAAAGCCATTGGAGCTGTGAGAGTCACAGATGTCAACCTCAACACATAATGAAATAAGATGTGCTGGAGGGACAGATACATAACCCATAGGCCCCCACACCCAGAAACAGGATCCCAATCCATGGTAGGCAGAGCCCCTCACTGACACCCCTCAACAGGAATATTGCCAAGTGGATGGATGACCGTACATGTATACTGGGGGTCCCCACTGTGTCACGACCAGACAGAGGCACAGTGAAGAACCTCATAAATGGCCATAATTAAACATAGCAAGGGGTGGCGAAAGACACACACACTCTAGCTAGGCTTACCAATGGCCTATGGTGTCTAGCCTACTATGAACCCATGAACCTATGAATATACAACACGTACAGGACACTAAGGATAATCACAAGGCTTACCCAATTGATGGTAGGAACCATGCTGGGCATCCACAGATATGCTCCGAATCACACAGATATTACAAACAAGATACCAAACACACACACATATTGCTAACATACAACCTGTCAGGTGCAGTGCAAACACCCCCCCCCCCCCAGTGCAAAATACCTATCCCAGCAGATGGTCCCCTGACATTGCAGATGCTGAGGTAACAGCCATCATCTGCAAAGCAGAACGCACAGCAGCAAAGGTATGTGACAGTGTCCTGTGCTGAGGCCAACATGGACCCCAAGAGTAATGGAATGCAAAATCACACTTCCAGCCAATGTCAGCCTTACCACAGGGTATGTACCCAAAGAGCAGTGTACAACAACAGTGGTCCATCACAACAAAGGGGTTGCCTGAATGCATACTCCAAACTAACACCCCAGGATCCTGACAAGCTTGTTCTGTACAGCTATGGAAAGGATCAGTATGTACCGCAAACAGAAGGCTAATATGGACCTACTGATACCGGACCCGACACACTGTGGCTGTTGTAACTGCAGAACCGGCCCCTAAACATGTCTGACCCATTTGAAGCAGTCATTAAGGTCAGTGATGAGGGCTATGTGGTCCACACAGCGTAGCTGGACCATGCACATGCTTCTAGACAATACCGTACGTGTTCAGTATGGATATGTTCACCAGCTTAAATATACACCCCTATGTCAGTAGAGGGGTTGCAAAGCAGACCAAGGATAGAACTGACATGGTCAGACATGCTGCATCCATGCCAGACTACAAAGCGGATATGAGTGGCATCCCACAAGGCCTGGTCTTGTCCCCCCCCACCCCCGTTCTGTATACATGTCCCATAGGTATAGGCCAACATGGAAGGACTGTGACTGAGCATGTATGCAGAGGAGTACAAACAGCCCACCGTATCCGACCCACAGCTGACACAAGAAACCCACAAAAGGGCCACCTACAAACAAACAACTGTAGCCATAGCCAAGTCAGCAAGCTAATCGCAGAAATGTGTATAGACAACCACTGTGGATATACAGTAAGTGCCCACAAAATACCACGCAGGTGTTAACCCATGAGGCACCTAACATGTAATGTGAGACCTGGGTACAAAAGGTGATAAATAACCTGCACTGGACAAACATGTGTCTGTAGTGTTCGCAGAAACATGTACCATATACCCACCCAAACATGAAGGCTGGCAGATGTAGATAAGAGGAAACCACTCTGGCTCTGCAGCCATCCTCCATCAGCATCACAACCGACTACAATAGCCCTTGTGGGATATACCGCAGCAGACATCTCCAACGACTGTAAAGTCTACAACAGTACCCCACCAGGGGTAGCAAAGAGCCTGAACAGATGCCATGTGTTGCCTGAGTAAACAAACTGCAGCCCCACACACGTCCATCCTTCCCGGCTACAGGAAAGCTGTGCCTGATTCATGATGCCATGTCCAACCTGGAATGAATGAACATGTTGCACCTTGTACAATCTGAATGGCAGTGAGCTATGCACATGAGGGACCTGAACCCCAGCACTGACATACATAGGACAAGCTGTACAGAATGATCCATAACACAGAAGGCACCCCCACACTGCAGTAAACTTCTGATACAGGGCAGCCAGAGTGCCACATATCGACACCCCTCAAGAGGCATCCTGATGAGTGTATGGGAGATGGTAGGCTACCCTGGGTATCACTGTTATGTCAGAGGTAGACAGAGGCACAGTATACCAACCATGACATATGTAATGGCAAACCCCAGTTACAATGTGTGTCAAAGGACAAACACACCCTGTGACTACCATCAGCAATGGCCTACAGAACATCGCTAGTGTTTGCCAATGCCCACCCATGTTGTGGAATACACTAGCAATGTTGGACGAGCCTGGTGTAGGTAGTCCATATCTGAACATATTGCAACATGGTCATATGTGCACAACTGGCCCCTACACAGTTTGTCGTGCTCACTATGAAGATGTCAAGCAGTGATAGGACTAAAGCCCAGGATACTGTCCACTACAGTGAAATACCGAACCAGTACACTATACGGTACTACAGTGTTAGGTCATTATGAAAGTATGTTGAGAACTGTCTGCAAAGTATCCCATGCAATTCCTGCAGGCACAGTATAATGCCTGTTGTGGCAGACATGAAGCAGTTGGCCAGTTAGTACACAACATGACACCCAGCACACAATCATAAACGTGTGATAATGATGAAGGTCACACACACACACAAATATGTGTTGGACTTCAGAGTACAACATATGGAAAGCTCACACTGGGCATGCTCGCACACTTTGATAAATGAAGCATATGTCAGACAACATGACATGGAAAGGCTGAACTGGGCATGCTCACACACTTAGGCCATATCTCTGTGTAGCAGTTGGCCACACATATCTGGTATTTGTACGTGTCAGTCCAGGAACCAACCACAACACAGCAATCAGCCCAGTGCACACAGTAAATGACCACAGAGACATAAGTGATATTGTGGACCGCCGTCATATGCAAACATCTGCCACAGATACACAAGTTGGTCATAGGAACAGGGAAGGCTATGGCAATAAAGACCTGCAAACAGTAGAACAGCACTACAAATATTGTGCATCTGACAATTGAACATATGGGTGTAGAGGTCAATACTAGGCTTCTTGCCCCAGGGAATGGCAGCTCAGCCAGAGTGTGCTTGGCAACTGCATCCCCAGGATAGTAGGCTACCATGCCACTGTACAGTATGTCACAGAAGGCAACATGTGAGGCTAGTGAGCTGTGCCTCTGTCAAGCAGGGGCACCGTGGAGGTCTCAGGGATTGAATGTGCTAAGCCACAGCCATGTTGTCGGTGTGTGCTGTGAGAGGGTTGCTGAGGATCTCTGACAGTAGGTGTCCGTCAATAACAGACTGAGGGAGCCCTACCTGCATTCTCTGGACGATTCCACTGTCAACACTGTGTTGTAATGAGTATGTGTGAATGAAGTGCCGTGCTGGAAACGTCCACAGATGCCCTCCCTCTGTGGGCTACAGCTCTGCAATGTAGTAGGTCGCTCTGTCTGTAGAACGGCGCATATATGGCCGGTGTACAGCTGACATGTGTCTTGTTGTGGAGCAGTCATGGGTATATGTGGGATAGCATGACCAATGCAAACTGTACACATGCTCATAGGATGCAAGTGTCAAGGATTATGCTGAGTGGCCAGTATAGTCCACCAGCATGGGTCCTCTGAAGTCATCCACCCCAGTCTACACAAGTGTAGAGTCTGCTTGTGCTAAACACAGTTTGTGTGCAGTGACAACCTTGCCTGGGGGTGGAGATGGGATATGGATGTCCAGGGAAAGGTGGACATGGGCAGGTATCAACAATGGTGGTCTACCTCTGGTGTGGAACAGTGAGTACCCACGTTGCAGATGGACAGGTGCAATATGTATTAACCCATGTGGCTGTGGTGTGTGGTTCTGCCATAGCACATGGACCCACAAATTGTAGTGGTGGTAGGGTAAAGTGGTAGAGGCCTGAGTAGTTCTCACACACAATATGCCTGTACCTGATGTTAACAACTGGAATGGTGTATGTGAATTCCTGCATATCCTGGCACTGTTCCCAGGGAAGCTAGGTGTGTGTCCTGGATGTGGGTGTGGTGTGCTGGACTGGTTGTGTTGTGTGTTACAGGTCCTGTGGTCCCAAAGCATGGTATAGGACATAACCTGCCAGTGCGATGTGCACATCTGACCCTGATGTAGGTGGCTGCAAATGCATATACATGCTATCCCCCATCTGACAGGTAGTACAACATCTACAAACCTCTGTGGAAATGAAGATGTCAGCACCCTAGAAATACTACAGGTGCAGAACAGATGCCCAGTAATTCGGATAGTGCGCTCTGCTAATGCGTCGCCCTCAAGTGTCATAATATAGTTAGGTAGGGGTTCGAATCCTGCAAATGCTATGTGTGTGGGTGAGTGGGGTTTGTGTGTGTGAGAGGGAAATGTTCCTTTTGGCAACTGGGAGAACACACTACAGGATGCACACGCCCCTTTCTTAACACAGATGATGTCAGCACCCTAGAAGTACAGCAGGAGAAGAGAAGACTCCCAGTAATGCGAATAGCGCGCTCTGCTAATGCATCCGTCTCAAGTGACATAACATAGTTAGGTAGTGGTTTGAATCCTGCAGATGCCAAGTGTGTGTGTTTGGATGGGAGGGGGATTAGTGTGTGTGTGCAGATATGTATGAGGGAAACGTTCCTTTTGGCAACTGGGAGGATGCACACGCCCCTTTCTTAACACAGATGATGTCAGCACCCTATAAGTACAGCAGGAGAAGGGAAGCCTCCCAATAATGCGAATAGCGCGCTCTGCTAATGCATCCATCTCATGTGTCATAACATAGTTAGGTAGTGGTTTGAATCCTGCAGATGCCAAGTGTGTGTGTGTGTGTGTGTGTGTGTGCAGCTACATATGAGAAAAATGCTCCTTTTGGCAACTGGGAGAACACACTACAGGATGCACACGCCCCTTTCTTAACACAGATGATGTCAGCACCCTATAAGTACAGCAGGAGAAGGGAAGCCTCCCAGTAATGCGAATAGCGCGCTCTGCTAATGCGTTTCCCCTGTGTATCGTAATGTAATTAGGTAGGATTCCGAAACCTGTAAAGACATGTGTGTGTGTGCATTTCCGTATGAAAAACATGTTAGTTTTGGCAATCAGGTGATCACACTACCTGATCCACATTACCCTTTCAAAGTACTGATGTTGTCAGCACCCTATAAGTATAGCCAGAGACGAGGAACTATCTAGTAAACCGAACAGTGTGCTTTGCTAATGCATCCCTCTCACGTGTCATGACATAGGTAGGTAGGGGAATGAATCCTGCATATGGCAAGTGTGCATGTGTGTGTGGGGGTAGTAGGGTGTGTGTAAATGCAAGTGTGAGAGAACAGATCCTTTTGGCAAATACTACTATACACCAGATGCTGCATACTCCACCAATAAACACAGGGGATGTCACCACACTATCAGCACAGCCAGACAGGGCTATTTGGCTAGTAATGCCAATTGTGTGCTCTGCTACTGTGTCTATTACCATCGTCAGAGTACAGATAGGCATGTTTTGGTAACCCACAACTATCACGTGTGGTTGTGTCACAGTATGACCTTGTGGGTGTTTGTACATAACAATGCATGCCATTGCCTAACCCAGCAATGGCATTGCACACATGATGTATGTGTGTGACACATACACATAAATACCTGTGACCTGCAGTAGTTACCATGTCTGACACATGCTTTGTGTGGATAAATGGTATTAGCAATGTATACCAATATGACTGTGTCTTACTGTGCAGGGTCCGCACGTGGTATGTCCCTATACAGTGTGGGTGTCTATGGTGAAAGACCTACAGCAGGGGATACACATCTGGTCTGGGCCATATAGTGTACATGTAGTCAATGTACAGGTGCTGCATGTTCCCACCTGTTGTGGTAGTGGTAACATGTCATTCCACTGCATTTCTGTGACCACATGCTGTGAACTCTTCAACTAGAGTGTTGTTGCTACAGTAATGCTCACACACAATGTTCGGCTGGATGCAGTATGGCCTTATAAGCACAGTTCATGGGACTGTCATATTGCTGGTGTTGTTATGGAGGATAGGTGGTCTTCCTGTGTATGTGAGGGTTGTGTGTGCCATGCTATGAACCAGATGGCAGTCCGACACATTGTCAGCTGCACATGAGTAGGCCCTGATGGTTTGTGCTGTGCCAACAACCTGGAGGTGTGTGTTTCTGTGTTAACTTGGGATACCACCCCCCTATCCATGTGTGTTACATGTGTAGGGGACGACAGGCATGGTATGGGGCATAACCTGTCAGTGATGGGTAACACCTGTGAGCCATGAATCATGCATCCGGTACTGCACAGACACTGCAGTTCACCGTGCTGAGGGCAGTGTCTGGTGCATGCATCCTCCGGTGTACACTGCTGTAGTTGTGTAGCAGCACTGTTAGTGTCCTAACCTGTGTGATACCCATGGAGGTCGCTATGTAAACCATGTCCTGCAGCATAACGCAGTATGTGTGTACCAAGGAGCCTTGCCAGTATACATCGGGCCATGTGTGTCACGTGCAAGATGACCCGTGAACATCAATGTGGCTTCCCTAGCATGTAAGCACGTTGACAGCCAGTGGATACCCTATGAATGACAGTGGAGACTGAGCATAATGTAGACATACAACAGCCTTCCCACATATAGTGGTAGAATACCTGGGGAGGGTATGTTGACAACCAACATCAGGCTCATACTGGCCTGTGCCACATGCTGAGAGATCCATTCTATGTTCCCTATCATGTAGTCCAGGGAGGTATGTCCCAGGCAGCCACACTGGCATGGTCAATGAGTGAGTCATATCTGTCCATGCCTCTGTCTGCCCTGTATGCATGTGTGCTGTGGTGGACCATAGTGCCCCTGAGTCATATCACTGTGACCTTCACCAGATACAGCCTGTTGAGCGGGACCCCAGTGCAGCACACATGACAGGTACCTGACACGTCTGCAGCAGGTGTGTTGTGTAGCCCTACAGGCTGTGGGTGTGTGGCACAGGGGATGTGCATGCCATGTGTGGCATGTGCTCTGTTCCGATGGAACATATGCCTGTGTGCCAGCTGCGGAGGTGTGTGATGCACAGGCAGGCTGCTAGTCTGAGTCCCCACGTATGCCCCAGTGTGTTCAGCATGCTGTCAGTGTGTGTCAATGTCTGACTGGTATTGTCGTCACTGTAATATCATGTATTGATTTATTTATTTATCCTACATATGTTGACTGGGATAGCCCAACTGGATGCATGTCCATTCCCAGGGTAGGCCCGTGGAGACAAGCTACGAGGGTGGCAGATACAGCATTACAGAATACTAGCATTACATAGTACAAACAGATTATTTACAGAGATTACATAAGTAAGCAGGTCCAACATGTTCCACAAGTTAATGTTAGACCTGAGCACAAGCCAGGATTAAATTGTAATTACACAGTACAGTGGTTCACACAGGTTACACATTCGAGTTAGCCAGGCTTGATACATTGACATAGCCAGTTATGTGACAAATGTTGTTTGAGTCTACTGTTAAATGACCTAAGGTGGACATTAGGGTAATATCAGCTGGAAGTGGGTTCCAGGATCTATTTACAGGATTTGCAAAGAGAGAATCACCAGCTGTGTTAATAAACTCGCTAGTTTGAAGTAGTACATTGTTAGAGGATCGAAGTGGTCTAGGATTGTTATAGGGGGTGATTATAATTTAAGTGCAGGAGTATTGTCTGGATTATAGAGGATTTTATAGGCCATAATCAGTTATTTATACTGTATTAGGCTGGGTATTGCAAGCCAACCAAGCTGATTTAGATTGATGCAATGATGTGTCCTAACAGGCGGGTCAGTGGCAAACCTGGCAATGTGGTTGTAGCAAATCCAGTGCTTGTTAAGGACAGTCTTGTTCATATGTGAGAGTAGAGGGGATGCATACAGAAGGGCTGAAACAAGGTGTGAGCGAGCTATGGCACCTTTAGCTGGAGGGGCTAGGAAGGCTTTAATTCTGTAAAGTGACCCTAGCTTTCTATTGATGGCTTTGCTAATCTGGTTAACATGTATGTCACATATAAGGTTATTGTCTATGATGACACCTAATAGTTTCGGAGATGGGTCAGGGGAGATTATTGTGCCATCAGTTGATGTTATGGTAACGGTGAACGTGGTAGACCTACGTGTTGGTGGAATAACAGCAGTTTAGTTTGATTGGGATTTAGGATCAGACGATGTTCAGAAAGCCAGTTTGCTATTGTATTAAAGGTGGTCTGGGTAGCTGACCATAACTCTACTGGAGATGTGGCTGAGCAGATCAGAGTAGAGTATACAGCATATTGGATACAGCTGACTTTTGGGATGACAGTATAACGGTCGTTAATGACGATGGAGGACAGCAAGGGCCATAGGATAGAGCCTTGTGGTACTCTGACGGTGTTAGGTAGAAGGTTAGAGGTTTGTTCTGCCAGAGGCCGGCCTGCTGTTGACCATGCAGGTAGGATTGACACCATTGGAAGGCTCCAGTATCTAGACAGTCTGTGCAGGGTGTGGAGTCCAAGTTGGTGATCAACCATATCGTATGCCTTTGAGTTATCCAAAAAGAGGGCTGTGGATATATAATTAATGTTGCAAGTATGGCTTATGGTGTTAGTAAAGGCTAGGAGGCCTGACGTAGTGCTGTGATGAGGACATAAGCCATGCTGAGTGTCTGCCATAATGCGAGTTTGGATTAGGTGGTGCATGACTTGTCTATGAAGAAAGTCTCCATAATCTCTGCAAGTGGAGAGAGTATAGCTATTGGCCTATAAGTGGAGACTTCAGTAGAGCTGCCTCCTGTGTGAAGTGGGATTACATATGACATTTTCCAGATGGTGGGAAAGGTAGATTCTAACATAGTACCTTTGATTACCTTTGAGACGGGGTAAGCAATAGCATCATCTGGTTTTGATAGGTACTCGGCAGGGTGTTGATCAGCACACAGTGTAGTGGGTTTCACTGTTACAACCAAGGTACGGAGAAGTGAAGTGGCGACTGGTTGGCAGCTGGACGCAAGTAGTTTTCTAGGGTGCTGCTTTCAGGACCAGGGGAGCTAGGAGGTAGATGGCTAGCTAGGGCCTGCAATGTCTCAGTAAAGGACTGGTCAAAGCTATCAGGATCATCTTCAGGGGTATTATCAATAGTAGCAGCAGGGATTGGGTTTGACGTTTGTCCTGGACGTAGTATATATGACATGCCACCTAACAGGGTATGGCATCACTGGGTTCAGAGAGACCAGTCCCCAGATTGGCTGTGTGGTGGCATCCCACACATGTGTTGTACATTCCTGGCCAAGGGTGATGGCTGACTGCATACATGTGGCAGCTGTGACAATGACACATGACCCACATAAACCACGACTGGACCATAGAGGCGATTCACAGGTTACCTTTGTACATGCCACCCTAGTAGTGTGATTGCCATGGTGAGTACCAGCACATAGGGCCAATGGGGAACAACATACTGAAGGTGTGTATGTGTGGGTGGACTGCCTCTGTCTCATAGCACTGACATACATGACTGCACACGTGGGTAAATGCCAGGTAAGACGTGTGCAATGTGTCACAGGCAACGTACATGCGTACAGGACAGACAGTGACGTTCTGTCATGTGTAAGGTTGACATACATATGGTATGCTATGCAGATGTCACTAGCAGTCTACAGAAGCACTGTAACTCTGCATTGCAGGTGTAAGCAGTGTTCCAGGGGACCCTAGGCGAACATGCATGCAAACAAGGCTACAGTACACAGGGCTGGAAGTACTGCATTATACAACAAAGAAGGGGTAACAATAACAGTAAGTAACAATGCAAATATGTAGGCGCTATCAACATGTACCCAGGAATACGCAGCACAGATGCCCATGGTAGAACCGATATTATGTCATACTTATTTGTGATCTGGACAACATTGGTACTGCACACATATCTAGATGCGTGAACATACACATGGCATAGTTGTTGTGGGCATCTTGACACCATTACTGTGCATGTCCACCATTGCATATCACTACTTCCGTTAGCTTTCCCCCTGTGCTACCCATGTATGCGGCTATCTGTTGACAACCTTACCACCGGCATGCAATTATGTGCAGCTGTTATACTTTGGTATGTACTATGGGTGCAGATAACAATTCAGGACATTCATACAGTTACTACAGCAGGCATGCTGGGGTACACACACAGTCATAGCAGCACACTGTACTGTTACCAACATGATACTACTAATACATGTCTATGTAGTCACCCTGTGCATCAGCAACGTGTTTACCTGTTCCCGCAATGATGTTGGAGAATGCAGGAGGTGGCACAGTGTCATCATATGCACAGGGTGTGGATTAGGTATGTCTGAGTCAGCCACTGATACCACCAATTGACATGTGTGTGTATGTGTGTTGGTGAGGGGCAGCAGTACAGGGTGGGGCAGTGTTGGTGCAGTGTGTGCATGTATGTGGTTGCCCTAAGTGTTAACATTTTGCATGTGTGTATGCACGCACACAGTTCCACCTCATGGCTGCCATATACAGGGGTTTGTGGACAGCCACAGACTGCAACTGGCAGGCCATACAGATCAGTGTCTGTGTGCATGGACACCGTACCTGTGCCTGGCAGGGGTGCTACGGACCGTATCCAGTACAAAGCCTGACTGGGTACTGTCATCAGAAGCAGGAGTGTGTTGACTGGACACATGTCCCTGTTGGGACTGTCCAGAGCCACGTGCATGTGGTCTCCTGGGGCGTTCCAATGACAGCACAGACCCAGCATTGCTGGGGCTGCTGCTGGCACTATGGGGGCGTGCGAGAGCCTGTTGCCGTCCGCGCCGACTGCCAGCTGCTGCCGCTGCCGGCATACAGCCACGTCAACGCCGCAGACGCCCACCATTGCCCTGGCTCATGGACATCTGGTTGTGGAACTGCTGTAATATGTCCCCACAATGTCTGTCTATGACATCGGTGAAGTTACGGATAGCATCCACAATGTCACGCATACTGTCTGGCATGGCTGTGCGGCATGCTCTGAGCTCCCTCAGACCCTGTCTGGTGTACCTTTCCATACGTGACTGAGCCTGCATGACAGTCCAAAACATCACTGAGGTTGACAGACCTCTTTGGGCACGTCAGCCAGAGGCAGTACGCCCACAGATGCTCCCACGAGAACCCATGGGCAACTGTCTGTGTGGTACCATCGGAGGACCCTGCCCATGGCTGCTGTGTGGGGACGCATGTGCCACAGGTAACACATTACCCTGGTCTATGCCCGCTGTATCCTGTCCATCACCTAGGGACAATGGTGACATAGGATGTATAGGCAGGATGACTGTGCGCAATGATGGGGTTGACAGCTGTGGACTGTCAATTGGCTGACCAATGGCAGACCCTGACACACCTTCCTGTACCATTACACATATATCATCATTACCAGTAGCCGTGGCACAGGATTCAGGTTCCCTGCTGCAGGTCACCAGAGCAGCCCCAGAACCTGTGGGATGAAGACAGGAAACACAGTTTACATTCTCCAGACATTGTTACCAGTGATGCACTTATACACACATGCACACATGGACACATGCACACAGGCACACAGGCACACATGCACACAGGCACACATGCACACATGCACACGTGGACACATGCACACATGCACACGTGGACACATGCACACATGTTCACATGCACACATGCACACATGCACACATGGTCACGTGTACACATGCACACATGCACACATGCACACGTGGACACAGGCACACATGCACACGTGGACACAGGCACACATGCACACATGCACACGTGGACACAGGCACACATGCACACGTGGACACAGGCACACCTGCACACATGCACACATGGACACAGGCACACCTGCACACATGCACACATGGGCACTGACACACCTGCACACATGCACACATGCACACCCTACAGTATACACACAGAGCACTACTGAGTTACACTACTGTTACTAGCATTATCAGGACTATTATAGGTTATGTTAAACACACTCACCAGCATGGATGGCCTGTCTCTCTGTAACCCTGGAGGGACCTGCAGAAATGATGAGATTAATGTCAGTGGGCACATCTGTCCCATTGATATTGCATATGATACAGTGTACAGAACAGTCAGGTGTACATATGGCATATTACCTGCACGCTCCATGTCGTGCTGCTGTGTAGAACCAGCCTCCATCATAATGCAGGTGTACTGCTGTTGGTGTTCTGGGGCTGGAGCCACAACACTTAGGAGTAGCCCCTCCAGTCTGGTGAAGGGGGGATGTGTGGCCTCCACACCTCCTGTGGCGACCTGTTGCCTGTGGATATCTGATTCACGCTGCCGGACACTTCGGATTAAATCACTGCAGTGATGTCGTACCTGCTCATATGTCCTGTTATGCGTGCCAATTTCATTTACCCTACGGACAAGGTCTTGCCACAGTGCAGCCCTCTAATGCTGGTTCTGACTGGTGCGGGAAAACAGGATGTCATACTCCCGCACCAGGCTCTGGTGGATCTCCTCATCTTCCGCCACAGAGTAGGCGGGGTTACGCTGTCACGCCATCTCCCTGGAGGAGAACACAGACAGGATATCAGCAGACCATGTCAGCAATGTATGGCACACATACTATACATGATACTCATGTGTAGTGATATACTACTACTCCCATATGTTGCATGTGTGTGTGTCGTGGTGGATACACAGGTACATGCCCAGATATCAGTGCTCAGCCAACACCTGTGCAACAATACCTGCAACATTCCACACAACGTAGTAGCATGCCCCATCGGTCAGCACACACTGACAGGTGCTATGCACAACCTCACTCTGGGGGTTCATCCCAAGGTACTGTATGTGGGACACCGTCCACTACTGTGATGTGGACAGACGTTACTCGGCCTGGATATACATATCCCACCACCACCACCAGCACAGTAGACTACTTTGATATGTATGTGGTTAGACAGTTGTTCACTTGCTGGGACTGGGATGGTATCCATGCAGCACACTGGGCCAGTGGAAGCCACAAGCCACACTGCTGACCCCTTTGCAAATGCTTACCACGACATGCTGCGGATTGCATGACACTTGCACACACATGTCTAACCCAGACCCTATGCACAAAGGTTAGGCATCCTGTCCAGTGGACCCCAGACAGAGGCAGATTGTATAACAATAGCAGGAGGCTACTGCAGGACAGAGCACATTCACATTAAGGGTAGGCATCTGTGGTCAGCACTGGTACTACACTACAGTCCGTCATAACAACAGCCACAGCCTACTCTGGGAGGGAAATGGACACAAACACTATGGATGACCACAAGGCCTTCTTCAGTTATGTTACACATATGGACCACATGCCTCAGATATGCTCTGTGTTAGTCCACACCTACTTAACATTCACCAAACACACGCATATTGGCAACATTCCTGCAGACATGTTCGGTGCACATATCCCCCCTCCTTCTCCCTCACCTTTGGGATATTTATCCCAGCTGGATGTAACCTCCCTATCATCGCACATGCCCAGGTGAGGTCCACCCTCAGCAGAGGAGAACACACAGCATCACTGTGACCTCGTGGTCCCCCTGGATGTGTGCTACCAGCACTCTGAGGGGACATACCACCGCATGTAACACTGATAGTTTATCTTGGCCGTGCTACAGGATATGTACCTGGACAGTGGCATACAGCAACAGTGGTCCCACAACACTAAGGGGGCACCTCGACTGACCCTGGGAATTACCACATCATATGCATAATGGGCCTGGTCTGCTACGCTATGGGATTATGCAGTATGGGATGCATGTGCAGTGACATCAGGTACCTGCAGACACTTGTTCCCAGCCAGTGTGCCTTTGGGATGGGCTGATCCTGACTTTTGGGCCTGGCTGACATTTCAAAGCAGTCACTACAGCCATTGCTAGGCCAACGCACAGACACATGCTACCAGGATCCTGGCCTATGACTGCTTGACATGTGATGTATGGTCATCCCCTTTTGTTGGGACTACGTACACACAACATATCACATGGACATACCTATGGATACAGACCTATGACACATTTGGAGGGTTCACAGTATGCAAACTATTAACCTGCTACTTTGCATTACCTCTGTTTGTCGCAGCTGGTTGCATTACCACAGCTTCTGCTTGCTGTTGCTACTGTCAGTGCTGACAGCTTCAGGGTACAGAGAGTCACAGTGTATGTTTTTGTTTTTTTTTTTGCTCTCTCTCTCTCTCTCTCTCTCTCTCTCTTCCACTTCTCACCCTCCTTCTGTCTGCTTACAGACAATGCAATGAATGTATTGCATGTGGGGAGTGTTAGCACTGGATGCTTTTGTAGGTATCTGCATAGGTCCATGTGATGGCCTCTGCACCAATTGACGGCCAGCATTTGCTAATTGCATACAGCCAGTTGTGTACTGATTGCAGTTCTCACTGTGATTTCAGGTCAGTGCTATAAAAGGGTATGTGTGATAGGCGTTGCCCTTTCAGATTGTGAGGGCAGGGACCATGCTGGTATGCTGTGGACAGTGTTCTGTGACTGTAAAGGTTAGTATCTCTCTCATGCTTCAGGCTGTGTTGTATATTCACAATTCTCCATTCCTCTTTCATGTTCCCTGTAGCAAGTGTGTATGCACATTGACTCCTACAACTATATAAAGATATATTTATATATATATATATATATATATATATATATATATATATATATATATATATATATATATATATATATATATATATATACATATGCATACATATATCTATGTACTTTAACTGACCTTATTATCTACAGGCTGCCAACTAGCATGGCTGTTTCTTTTCATACACTACTATTATGGATATCCAGTAGTTTTGACATTTATTTTAAATGACATGCTTTGTGTACTACACATCCTATATTCCCTTTACATTCATCCCTACTTTTACAGGTTATATTTATTTTAGCACAATGTTTTTGTATAAAAGTCATGGCTTAGTAGTAGGTTGTACAGACTAGTGTTTCCAAGGTCCTGGGTTCGGGACTGACAGTGGGAGTTTATTTTTCTTTTGAACTGAGTACAGGACCTGTCAATCACAGTGACTAAGGCACTTTTAAGCAGTTATAACCGGGCTAGCGCTGGTTTGCGCGGAGCTCACGCATGCGCACTGGCGGTTAGCTCTGTGCACACCCGCGCTATTTTCTTTGAAAGAAAAGAAAATGGGGAGACAGGAAAGTGGTGAAAAAGGGGTCACAAAGAGGGTAAGACAGTAGGGAAACAAGCTTGGGATGTGCAGGAGGGATATAGGTAAGGCCCATAGCTGCCCATTTCTTCATCAGCAACAGCTGTGCATATGTATGTAATTTGGTGTGACTTTTGAAACCTTCCATCCCTGGGAGAGGTGTCAGGACAACAATAATACTTGTTGTACAGCCAATTGTAATTGATAGGTTCCATGTCCACCGGACATGTCTGCTGAATGGGCAGCTATGTATGGGGTGTAATTTTTTTGTGGGTACAGAGTGCCCTTTTTTTATTTTTTGTTTTTTTTCAGGTAAGAGTGGTATGTCAGGTGAAGGAAGTCGGTTCAGCTGGGGAGGTAGGTTGGGTAGGTAAACAGACAAGACAAACAAGACGCATACAGGGGCGGTGTATGACAAGTGTGGGGGGGTTACACAATTGACGGGGACGGAGGTTTGGATATCCAGAGCCCATGAGCCCACAGATGGCAACAGTGGAACTGATATCCCCACCCATAGGCAGTTGCCACTGTTCCTTCACTGCCCAGGACAGGGCTGTGCTGGGGGCTGTGTAGGTGGGGCAACAGGCATGCCCGTTAGTTGCGCCACCCGTGCCTTGAGCTGGCGTAGGGGCTCAAGGACAGAGTCCCGAATCTCCCTATGCACCACAGTCCGGAAGCTACGGAGGGTGAGTGGTGGATCTCCTCCGGCCACACTTGCAGAGGGGGGGCGAGCCCCATCCTGCAGCGCTTCCACCCGCAGGTGGCACAGGGCCACCGGAGGAGGGTCCGGACTCGGCACTAGTGCCAGGTGCACTCGCCAGCTGAGGTGGGAGAGGTGGGTCCGCTGGAACCCGCCTTCCCTGTCGCACTATGGTTTGCATTATGTCATGACAGTTTGGGTTAGTGACATATAATACCATTCACAGTTAGTTGTAACAGCATGCATTAGTATTCCCATTAACCAAACACCCAGATATTCACACCATTGAACAGCGTGCATAACACATGCATAATTTGAACAGAAATACACAGTCCAACAACATGCAGGGATAATTGATGGCAACAGGCCATCAGGTGTGGATGTATGAACAGGGCAGATGCATCAACGGACATGCAAATATATATGACCCAACAGGACAAACGTCCAGGGGTGTTAATTGTGATTGCACATACCATTTTCACGTGGAATGGGTTATATGTGGTTATAGGGTGGGGTAAAGAAAGTAATATTAACACCTTCGAATAACAATACATATGCTGTACATTTCTAATAGCTACAGTTATATACACACTACTGTTCTAACTACAGTGTCCTATATGATAACTATTTCACCTTGCTGATAGGACTGTTACTGCAGCATCAATATACATTTTAGTGTTCTTCATACACATTCATATCAAGCTTTGTTCAGCTACATCATCTTGCTACTTTTGCTTTATATACCTGTGGACAAGTGTGAATGTTTGGTATATCAGACAATCTTCCTATCTGTGTATTTCAGACTGGGGGTAACATATCCAGATTTTGGGATACACATTCCACAAGCAGCAACACTTTGAACAGATTTCGCTGTTTGGTTCTGAGTCTCACATGCATTTCATTCTGTCTTGACTGCAGTATACTTTATTCAGGGGTTATTACTACTGTATTGCTGGATTCATGACACTTTCTCACACTCTCTCACTTGCTTTCATTTTACTATTCAGGATGGTACTTCTAGGCTTTATTGACATGTTTTAACAGTAGTTATTACAATCCTTTCCAGCAGCCTCACTTCTGTCATGTTTCAGTATTTCCACAGGGATATATTTCACACATGTGATTTCATCATCTTCTGCAGCTATACTTTTCAGCCTGCTGCAGGTTGTGTACTATTTTCTTACAGGCAGGGCTTTTTTATTTCAGAATATATGTTGGACAGTTTCATGTTTAGTTTACACTTACAGGCTGGGAACTCTTGTAATCAAGCAATACTTGCATACACTTTCACACTCTTACTTGCAGATTTTATTCCTTACTGGCTACACTGCACTCTTTTGCTGACTGTCATACTTTTATATTTATTTACAGTTACTGGTAGTGGATTACTGACCTGCCTGGTGGCGCAACCGCACCAGCCTATCGCCATAGGCTCTGCGGTTCACAGAAAGGACACCTGCAGCTGTAATATAAATGAAGTAATATTGGAATACACATCTCCATAATATCAGCTATTTTAATTTTTTACATACATAATTAAATGTTACTTACTCAGTAGTGGGGCATTGGGTGTTTGCCGGGCCTCCTGGATCCAAAGGTTCAGTTGGTCCTGCTTGCATCTCTTCAGGTCCACATGGTGGTGACGGACCTGCTCACCAGTCCTTGGAATTCCTGTGGCACTGGTGAGATCATGAGCCAACTGGTCCCACGCCTCAGCCCTGTATGCTCCCCAGAGGACCTGGCCCTGCATGAGTTGGGCCTCATGATTGTGGACTAGGAGCCAGGCCATGTACCTGGACTCCTCAACACCCCACCTCTGTGCTCGAAAGCGACTACCCTCACCTACTCCTGACATTCTGCCTGCAGGTCTGTTCTACAATCGTTTATGCTGTGTATTCCCGCCTATGGGGCTTATATAGTCCGTTTTTCCCGCACATATCTGTGATTGGCCATTTTGGAATTGTATCAACTTCAGTAGACCTGCATTGTCATGCTGTAGTTTGTATTCATTCCTATATATTAGCTATTATTGCATTTCTAGGTACTGCTGTCATGGCTTAGTGGTTCTGTACCTTGACTATGGTGTATAGTATCCTGGGTTCGAACCTGGCCATTGCTTTTTATTTTTCATGACTGTCTAGACATGCTGAGGGGTGTGTCTGTGTAAAGGCAGTTTTGATACGGCTTGCTCAACGTTGCCCGTCGGTTAGCTTGTTTGCGTGGTGCGCAGCTCCGCGCAAACGGGGTACACTGCTTTAAGCCTCATTTGGCTATCGGCACGCATATTACGCTCAGCTCAGTTAGGGGCACATGGATATAGCGTGTTAAACCACTGCCCAGCTACGGGCACTCATTTTGCACCAGTTAAACCACTGCTCATCTACGGGCAGATACACTCACCCTGTTAAACTGTAGCTCATCTATGGGCACACCTGGCATTTTTTATTCTTTTGTTACCTCACATTTCTTCAATATGAATGGGCTATTTCATTACATTTTACATGAGTTGTGGTTTTATGTCTACATATTTGTCAGGGACTTGTTTCCTGCTTATTTTGCCAAAAAAAAAAATGGCGTTGTGGGGGCTCGAACCATGAATGCCTGCTCTGCAGCCAGCATCTCTACCCCTACGCTATTGCTTCCTGCTTTATTTTGCATATTTAGTTTTTATATGCTTTCCCACTGATTGCTAACTGTAGCTGCGCTTACGGCACGCCAGCAAAAAGCGCACTCACGGTTAAACATCTTTACAGTTTAAAAAAAAATTATAACATGTTCATTTATATTTCTTTTATGTTCATAGTCTGTGGGGGCATGTGTTGTGTTCTGTTTATTCACATTTCCGTGGACTCTGTCGTGGGTGTTTCCTTTGGGTACTTTTCCTCTTCTGGGGGCGTGTCCGCTTACAGGGCTCGGCCTACGGACACGCCCCCTACTGTCTTACACGGACCATGTTGGCCTTCAGTGTGATTCAGCATGCTCTCATTAATATGCAGAGCATGCTGACATCACTCCGTTTAACTGCAGCCTCCATGTATGAGTTATAACTCTTACACGGAGGCTTCGTGAATCCTGCCCTATATCTATAACTCTTCCCTGTTCAATATTTTTTATAATGTTAACTACCTTGTAAATATGGATCACTCATTGATGCCTGGATTCAATATGAAACAAACTATGTGATTTTTGCTATTACTATAATGTAAAACCTCTCCATCTCTGAGAATCTTTATTTCCTAAAGCATGTATAAAATTGCATAAGTGTCCTACTGTTTGTATAACATTAGATTGTATATCACATTGCATAGTACTGCTACTTGTCCTCTTTGACTTGTACAGCTTAGTTCTAGATTTTAGGTTCAAATTATTCCTACAATGCTTTTTTTAACATGGATTGTTACATTTATGGTCTATATGTTATGTATATCACTGTTCTAAATGGAGCTTTTCTCCCCTGGCCTCCTCTGAAAAAGGACATGTGTCCAGTCGGACTTTCCTTGTAAACAAATGTAACATAAATAAATAAAATGAGGTGCAATACCTCTCAAAATGTAGAACAAATGGGTAGAATGAATGTGGAACACTTATCGACAGCCTCCTAATAACTTCAACTATGAAGCTCACACACAGAGAAAAGGCATTACATTATGCTTATAAAAAGTGTTTTTATTAATTAATATGATTCAGTATTAAAATTATCAGGGAACACAGTTTAAAAAAGCCCTAACTCTGAATGTGCCTTTCAATGTGGAACTGAGAGGAATGTGAACTTTTTAAGACTCGAAATGAGGAAAGTCCCGGGTAATAAGTTACACTTGACAGGTACAAGTTCAGTCACCCATACAAACAGTGTAGAAGTAAGACACAGCCATACAATCTCTCTTAAACACAGAACCACAAAGAAAATGTTTGATGTTATGGCATCAGAGAGCCCAGTTATGAAAGGCTATGACTAGTTTCTTTCCAGAACTAAGTGATTGCCGGACTAATGTTTTTGGCAAGCATAGCCAGGAGCTGCTAGACAAGTGTGGGCTGCTGAGTACTGGTTAACTGGATGCAGTTGTAATAGAAAATGATTGTCTCTCCATTAGTGGAGGATTAGTGGAAGCGTTTATGGTGATTGTTATGACCCCGCATTGCGCATTATGTTTTTGTTGACAGCTATAAAGTGAAACACTAAAGTGAGGCAATGTCAAGTAATTGAATCCTATAAATTAAATGTTACACTGTTTACATTTCATGATCAAGCATACAGTATAAACAGTGCTTATCATATTTTAAAATATTAAAGAAAAAAGTATATCATTGTACATTTTAAGAGGGATAGTTGGGGGTTACCGACACTCATGATCCACAGATTGCAAATTAATGAATAAACCATTATATCTGGGCAAACTTTAGACGCTACTCCACCTGTTATTACAATGCATGCAATGTTGGTCTTGAAATGTAATTCAAGTATGGCCCAGTGCTCTAAACCACTTGGTTATATTTATACTTGGATTGTTTGATATCATCTTCGTACTAGACGTTTGAGTAAAATGCTTAAAGTGTATTCACTGACTTTGAACCATCATGATGTGACTTGTATGTGTGGGAAGGTTTGCTGCTTGATTGGAATCATGAAACACTCTTTGACCTGTGCACATAAAAGAAATAAGGTGATAACAGATGCTAATATAGTGTCCCTTCCTGGTATTTGCATACCTGCTCACTTTACTTTCCCTCTTGCCCATGAAATGCATCTGAATACTGAGATTTGTTGTGTATTGCACACGTCGAAAGTTGGTGTGTGTGTTTGTGTGTGTTTGTGTGTGCGTGTGTGTGGTTTAAAAAGACATTGTTCCCTTTAGTTGCTTTGTCTTAGCCTGTTTTCCTGTTTTATTACAGGACCAGGACAGTGTCATATCTAGGCTACTTGCTTGATGACTGTGAGTGATTTATATGCTTATTTAACCCATAAGAACTTTGGTGGTAAAAACTTTGTCTACTCATCACAAGATACTAGTACCTATTAATTATGGTGTTGTGTTTGAAATTTAGTGAACACTTTAGTAATAGTAATAAATCAAAATCATCCAATTCGGATAGGTTCATAGGTTCATAGGTTCATACTAGGCTATCTGCCCTAGGGCATTTATAAGCCTAGCCAGAGTGTGTTTGGCTTTCGCCACCCATTTTAAATTAATTTTGCTATGCCCTTTTCAAGGTTAGTATATTGTGCCTCTGTCTAACAGGGACACAGAAGTGATACCCGGGGTAAACCTACGATCTCCCATCCACTCATCAAGATTCCTCTTGAAGAGAGTCAATGAGGGACTCTGCCTAACCTGGACTGGGATTTTATTCCAGAGTGAAGGGAGCCTCTGGGTTATGAATCTGTCCCTCCAGCATGTCTTATTTATTTCAGTGCTGAGGTTCAAGTCTCTCGAGCACGTAGCTCGATGGGATTTGGATTTTCTGAGGTGCAGCATGTCCATTAATTCCTGGTTAGACATGGCTTTATACGTCAGGCACAGATCGCCTCTGAGCAGGCAGTATGCCACTGAGTAGAGCTGGAGTTTCTTTAACCGAGCAGCATATGGCATCTGTTTGAGCCCTTTGATCCTCTTGGTGAGGTACTTTTGTGGTCTTTCCAGTGCTGCAGGTGTCTGGTAAGGTACATCCCAAAAGGGGCATTGTACTCAATTATGGGCCTGATGAGGGATGAGTAAAGAGGCATGACCTCCCTGATCTAGATGTGAATCCCTTCATGATTAGGTGGGCTATATAAAATGTTTTTCTAACCACTTTGGCCACGTGGTTGTCAAATGAGAGATTGCTATCAACTTGGGTCCCCAGGTCCCTAATTACTTCTTCTGTACTTAATGGATTACCACCTATGTGGTAATTTGTGACACTTTGTTTTGCCAAAGGGGATGACTATACACATTTTGGCATTTAGCTTGAAGCCATGGCTCTGGCACCAGTTGTCTGTTTCTATGAGGCCCTTTTGGAGGATGCTTGTGTCGGCTGGAGAGTCGATTATGGCGCAGTTTGCAGTCATCTGAACTTGGTCAGCCACAGTCCTTCTGTGTTGGCCTGTACCTCCGAGAAATATATACCGAACAAGAGAGGTCCCAGGACTGAGCCTTGTGGGATGCCACTTGTAACTGGTTTGGAGTCTGACATGGCTCCAGCAATTCTAACCATGTGGGTTCTGTCCTTGAGGCAGTTTGCAACCCATCTAGTGACATAGGGGTTTATATTTAAGCTGGAGAGCTTATCTATAATGCCCGAGTGGGGTATTGTATCGAAGGCTTTTGCGAGGTCCAGGTAGGCTATGTGGACCACCTTTCCCTCGTCAATGGCCTTGGTGACTGTTTCAAAGAAATCAACCAGGTTTAAGAGGAAGGATCTGCCCTTAAAGCAGAACTAGGTAGTATCCAGTGTCTGTAGGTCCCCAATATCTTTATTTATGATGTCCATGATGATCCTTTCCATAGCTTTGCAGACCAAGCTAGTCAGGCTTATGGGGCGATAGTTTCCAGGATCCGTTGAGGCACCACCTTTGTGGAGAGGGACCACTGTTGCTGTACACCACTCTTTGGGTACATATCCTGTAGTAAGGCTGAGATTGCACAGTAGTTTTATGTTTGGGTTTAGCTCTTCTTGGAGTTCATGTAGGACGCAGCCCGGGACACCATCTGTTCCCATTGATGCTGTGTCTTTTGCTTTGGAGAGGTCAGCTCTTACCTGAGCATCTGAGATGTCAGGGGGGCAGCACTCTGCTGGGATAGATATTTGCCCTTTTAGTAGGGGAGGGGGAGTTTACACTGAACCTGTCAGCTAGGATGTTGGCAATGTCTGTGGGTTTGGTGTATTTTTTGTCATTTTGGACTAATTCTGAGCATATCTAGAAATTCCCACCCAGGTTCCTAACATAACTAAAGAAAGCCTTGTGATTATCCTTAGTGTTCTGTGCAATTTTTCTCTCAAAGCTGGCCTTAGATGACTTTATGAGTGTCCATAGTTTTTTGCTAATACTGATCAGAGATGCCTTCCCTTTTTGGGATTTTACTCTATCATGTAGTAGCTTTCTCCTTCTATTGTATAGTTTGTTTATGGCTGGGGTCCACCAGACAGGACGTCTGCCTTTGGAGGATTCGGTCTTGGTTTTATTTGGGATTGCATGATCCATGCATTCCTGAAGGTGTTCATAGAATGCATTTATAAAGGATTCTGCGGTCTGGGCTGTATTTTCCCCAGGCCCGGGGGCTTTGAAGGATTCCACCTCGGTTTTGAGGAGTGTGAAATTTGCTTTAGAGAAGTTTTGCACTGTGGTTTTCAGGGCAGGGGGTGTAGTCGGGATGTGAATATCCAGTGAGATTAGTTTATGGTCTGATCTTACCAGTGGAGGGATACACTTCCGGTCTGGAGCATAGAGTTCCCATGTTGGTGATGATCAAGTCCAGTATGTTTTCCCCTCTTGTGTGAGTGGTAACAAGTTATTCCATAGCATTTGAGTTTATAAATTCTAGGAACCTTTGGGCTAGAGTGTTGGAGCTAGAGTAATGCTCCCAGTCTATGTTTGGGTAGTTGAAGTCGCCCAATATAATGGTGTTTGGAGAGACCTTCATATTTTCCATTGTTCTCAGGAAGGCCGAGTGGGGTTCCTGGGTTTGGGAGGGTGGTCTGTAGCAGGCTATAAACTGGAAGGCAGTTTTAACCACTGTTAGTTGCACATGGATAGTCTCTGATGCTTCGTGCTGTGCCACCAACCTGGAGGTGTGGGTATCTTTGACGAATATTGATACTCCCCCTCCTTTTGTGGTTCGGTCCAAGTTTTGGGGCCGAAAAGCATGGTATGAGGTATAACTTGGTAGTGCTGGGATGCTCTTGGGAGCCTTGAACCAGATTTCTGTTACTGCACAGATATCAATGTTCTCCATGCTAAGGAGAGTTTCGAGTGCGTGCATCTTGAGGTTTAGACTTTTGGCGTTGAGTAGCATTACTCTTAGTTAATTATCCCTTGTGATACCTATGGAGGTGGGTTTGTCTTTTGAGCCTTGCCTAAAAAAGGCACTATGGGGGTAGCAAGAGCCTTTGCCAATATCCGAAAGCCCAGGGGTGACAGGTGCAAGCCGTCCCTAGCGAAGCATCGTGGCTTGTCGAGCATGTCATCCCAGGCTGACAGGCATTGGATCCCCTTTGAATGACACCAATACTTAAGCCAACTGTTGAAATTGATCATCTTGTCTTCATATTGTGGCATCATTCTTGGTGAGGGTAAGATGCTACTCAAGGTCAGGGTCATCCCGGCCTGGGCTACATGGTCAGAGAGCTGCTCTATGTCTCTTTTCATGCAGTCCACGGAGGTACCTCTCAGGTCATTCACACCAGCATGGACAATGACTGAGTCATATTTGTACTTGCTTGGAGTGACCTGAGTGCTTGTGTTATGTGGCAGATCCTAGCGCCTGACAGGCAGCTCACCATGACCTTCTCTTTGTTCAGCCTGGTGAGTGGGACATCAGTGTGCCTGACGATAGAGTCACCTATTACAAATGTATCAGGTGTGTTGTTTAGCCTTAAGGGCTGTGACTGTTTGGCACACTGGCTTTGTGAGCTATGTGTTGCACGTGTTATGTTTTGGGTAGTGGTTGCTTGGGTGTCTGCTTTGGAGGTCTCTGCTGCTTAGGCAGATTTTTATTTAGAGCCTCCGAGTATGTTTTTGTGTGTTTATGTGTTTGGTTTGCTGTCATGGGAGGTCTATGTGAGACTGGAATTGTAGTGAGTGTGGTCTCCTTCTCCTCCTGACTCGTTTCTCCAGTACTGAGTTGAGAGAGCTTTGCCTCCAGTATGGCTATATGGTTGCATCTCTCACATGTGTTGGAATTTTTTGGGAGGAGGAGAGGGTTGTCTGTGTACATGAGGCAGTTGTAACATTATGATGGATGATTCTGATTCACATAAAAGGGCACTCCTAAGAGAAAGACAAAAAGGCTGTCGGCCAGATTCACGATGGCTTGCACGGAGTCTACGAGTAGAGTAAGACTCCATGCAGCCATCATGTCCGACGAGCGATCCAGGAACAGCCTGTAGGGGCGTGTAAGAGAGCTCCTAAAACATCTCCTACATGGACAGGGCTGGGATATGCAAATTACCTCACTTGCAGCCGAAAGGCATGCAAATGAGGTAAATTTGCAATCCAGGAAGCACAAACCTGTCCGAGTAGGAGACGTGTTAGCTGCAGAAATGTACTCAGTTGACAACTGAGTACCGTTATGCAAATAGCACAATGGAGCCTTGTCAGCTCCAAATAAAGGTTGCATATGGTTGAGGAAGCATGCCAATGGCCAAATATACGGCCATTGGAAAGTTTCCCAGATGCAAAATTAAAATAAAAAGATTTTTTTTTGTCGATTCCCAATGTTTAACTGTAGCGCAGCGCCGCACAAATGGGGTGCGCTATAAAAATCATAAAATTAGACAATAAAAGCCACAAACGTGGAATTTATGAAAGTTGTTAAATGATAATGTAAGGGAATAGCAGGCTGAAGACAACATGGCAACATGGCCGCCGAGTAGGGGTTGCTAAGGGGAGAAGTCCAGTCTAAGACATGTAACCAAGCATTAGTAGGCAATCATATGTAAATGAGTGTTAGGATAGTGAATCACACTTTTACATTGCAAATGAGCACAGTCAGTGGAGTGCAGGAGTAGGATATGGAGAGGAACAAAGTAAGAGATAGGTGACATCACAAGGGGGGTATGTATGAAAGTAGTGAAGCTCATTGGAGCACAGTGGCATGTGTTAGCTGTCAATTAGACATCATGGAAAGAGGTGTGTCAACAGATAGGCCAGGTAAAGCCAAGAAATGGAAGGTGTATACTGTGGATAACACCAAAGCTTCTTGCTGAGTGGGTATGCGCGTGTGTGCGCACCTGTAAACTCAAGTAAGACAGAGTGCGCGCGTGTAAGCGTGAGTGAGTGCATTTAAGCTGGAGTAAGCATGTATAAGGCTGATGGAAGACCTGTAAACGTGTTTGCGCTGGTGTGCGCATTATAACCCGAATAAGCAAGTTTTAGTCTGTCTAAGCATGTGTGCGGGCATGTGAGTGTGTTTCCGCTTGTATGCGCGTCACTCCCCCAAGGAAACAGAAAGGAAAAAGGAAGCGCAACAAATAGTAGGAAGCTACCAGGGAATACTAGTAGAGCTAGCAGGTGCAAACAATTAGAATCAGGCAATTACACAGGCAGAACACTAGCCCAGCCCAGCACTTAAAACTCTGCAAACAACAGTGCAGTTTGTTTCTCTCAAGAGACACTGCAACACTGGAGTAAGCTACTAGAAGTGAAAACTGAAAAAGCTACACTCAGACAAAAAAATGCTAGGGGCTGCCATTGCTGTTATAAGGCGACATATGCAACATGCTGAGGGTGGTGACAATGCAAATGCTGCCGGACAACCCACAGTGAGGAGACGGAGAAGAGTGTACATACCCAGGGTCACCTACCAGGGGTTACATGAGCTGGAGATAGTGGAATGCTATAGAGTGGACAGAGACCTCCTGCAGCAAATTGTTGAGCTGTGCAGGTCACACCTCACACACAGAACCAACAGAGGGGTACCCATCCCAGTGGAAACCAAGGTATGTGTTGGCCTAAGAATACTAGCAACTGGTACCTTTCAGAGACCAACTGGTGATATGATGGGGATATCACAGGCATCAGCATCCAGGGTACTGCACCAGTTCCTGGATGCCATGTCAGCACATGTCGGTGATCATGTATATTTCTCCAATTCCCGTTAGGTATTGGCCAGCAATATGCGTCTCTTCCAGCAAATAGCAGAATACCCTAAGGTAGTGGGTGCAATAGACTGCACGCATATACGCATCAAAGCACCAACCGGTGAGCGGGGTAGGGCCTACATTAACCGCAAGGGCTTCCCCTCCATCAACTGCCAGGTCGTGTGTGATGCCCAAAGCATAATAATGAAAGTGTGTGCTGGCTGCCCTGGAAGCTACCATGATTCCCATATCTGGCATCTGATGCAGCTGTACCAGACATTTGCCAGTGGGGACATCCCACATGGTCACTTAGTGGGGGATGCTGGCTATGCACTGGAGCCATGGCTGATGACACCCATGAGAAACTCACACACACCTGAACAGGAACGCCATAATGAGGCACACGCACAAACACGAAATGTAATCGAGCGTGTGTTTGGGTTGCTCAAGTCATGGTTCCGGTGCCTGGACACATCTGGTGGAGCCTTGCAATACTCACCAACTACATGTACCCAAATTGTCATGGTATGTGCTATGCTACATAATATGATTCTGCGAAAACAGCTGCAGCAGGACCAGCATAGGCCTGGGCCAAACAGCCCCCCACCAGTGCTAAGGCCATCACAGGCAGAGCATGACTCAGAGGAGGAACAACCTGAGCCTGCCCCAGTAGGCAGAAGGAGGTGTGCCCAGTATGCCTTGGCCTTGGCAAAGAGGCAACACATAGCACATACACTGGCTCAGTATGAACCCTGGAAAAGATACCTCTCTCTGACTCGCACATATAGTAAAAGGAATGCCTAACTTGACACTACCTGTTTCCAAACATGTATAGGGAGTGCAGTATGTGCATCTGACATAGGCAGCCCTGCAGCACCACCTGAGGCATGATTGCCATATGTTAAGCAATGTAAGGTAGTGCTAAACAGTATTTACCAGCATGTAGCATATGCAAACTTGGTGACCTTGAGTATCATCCTACCCTCATCAAACATGAGGCCACAATATGAAGACAAGATGATCAATTACAACAATTGGCTTAGGTATTGGTATCAGTGAAAGGGGATACAATGCCTGTCAGCCTGGGATGACATGCTCGACAAGACATGATGCTTCACTAGGGATGGATTTCACCTATCACCTGTGGCCTTTTGGATATTGCCAAAGGCTCTTGTCACCCCCATAGTGCCTTTTTTAGGTAAGGCTCAAAACACAAACCCACCTCCATAGGTATCACAAGGGATAAGAAACTATAAGTAATGCTACTCAATGCCAGAAGTCTAAACTGCAAGATACACGTACTCCAAACTTTCCTCAGCATGGAGAATGTTGATATCTGTGCAGCAACAGAAACCTGGTTCAAGGCTCCCAAAAGCACCCTAGCGTTAACAGGTTACACCTCATACCATGCTTTACAGCTGTAAAACATGGAACAAACTACAAAATAAGGGTGAGTATCAATATTTGTCAAAGATACCCACACCCCAGGTTGGTGGCACAGCATGAAGCATCGGAGACTATCCATGTGCAACTAACAGTGGCTAAAACCGCCTTCCAGTTCATAGCCTGCTACAGACCACCCTCCTAAACCCAGGAACCACACTTGGCTGACTGGAGAACACATGAAAATATGATGGTCTCCCCAAACACCATTATATTGGGCGACTTCAACTACCCAAACATAGACTGGGAGCATTACCCTAGCCCCAACACCCTAGCCCAAAGGTTCCCAGAATTTATAAACCAAAATGCTATGGAACAACTTGCTACCACTCCCACAACAGGGGAAAAATACTGGACCTGATCATCACCAACATGGGGACTCTATGCCCAAGACCAGAAGTGTATCCCTCACTGGTAAGATCAGACCAGAGAGTAATCTCACTGGATATTCACATCCCAATCCCAGCCCATGGCCAGAGAAACATAGTGAAAATTATTCACTAAAGCAAATGTCACACTCCTCAAAACTGAGGTGGAATCCTTCACAGCCCCTCTGCCTGTGGAAAATATGGCCCAGACCTCATAACCCTTTATAAACGCATTCTATGAACACCGTCAGGAATGCATGGATCATGCAATCCCAAATAAAACCAAGACCCAATCCTCCAAAACCTGGCATCCTGTCCAGTGGACCCCAGCCATAAACAAACCATACAATGCAAGGAGGAAGCTACTATATAATAGATCAAAATCCCAAAAAGGGAAGGCATCTCTGATCAGTATTATTGAAAAACTATGGCCACACATAAGATCATCTAAGGCCGTCTTTGAGATAAAAATTGTACATAACACCAAGGATAATCACAAGGCATTCTTTACTTATGGTAGGAACCTGTGTGGGAATCCCCAAATATGCTCAGAAGTAGTCCAAAATGACAAACAATACACCAACCCACAGACATTGCCAACATCTGAGCTGACAGGTTCAGTGCAAACTTCTCCCCCCATCCCCACCAAAAGGGCAAATATCTATGCCAGCAGAGTGCTGGCCCCCTACCATCGCAGATGCTCAGGTAACAGCCAGCCTCTCCAAAGCAAAACACACAGCATCAATGGGACCAGACGGTGTCCTAGGCTGTGTCCAACATGAACCCCAAGAAGAATTGAACACAAACATAAAACCACTGTTCAATCTCAGCCTTACCACAGGATATGTACCCAAAGAGCAGTGTACAGCAACAGTGGTCCCTCTCCACAAAGGTGGTGCCTCAATGGATACTGCAAACTATCGCCCCAGAAGCCTGACTAGCTTGGTCTGCAAAGCTATGGAAGGATCATCATGGACCTCAGAAATAAACATATTGGGGACTACAGACACTGGATCCTACCCAGTTTGGCTTTGTTAAAGGCAGATCCTGCCTCTTAAACCTGGTTGAGTCATTTGAAACAGTCACCAAGGCCATTGACGAGGGGAAGGTGGTCCACACAGCCTACCTGGACCTTGCAAAAGCCTTCCATACAGTACCCCACTTGGTCATCATAGATAAGATCACCAGCTTCAATATAAACCCCTATGTCACTAAATGGGTTGCAAACTGGCTCAAGGACAGAACCCACATGGTCAGAAATGCTGGAGCCATGTCAGACCCCAAACCAGCTACAAGTGGCATCCCACAAGGCTCAGTCCTGGGACCTCCCTTGTTTGGTATATCTTTCTCAGAGGTACAGGCTAACACAGAAGGACTGTTGGTAAACAAGTTTGCAGATGACTGCAAACTGGGCGCCATAATCAACCCTCCAGCTGACACAAGCATCCTACAAAAGGGCCTCATAGAAACAGACAACTGGTGCCAGGGCCATGTCCTCAAGCTAAATGCAAAACAGTGTATAGTCCTCCCCTTTGTCAAAAACTAAGTGCCCACAAATTACCACATAGGTGGTAACCCATTAAGTATGGAAGAAGTGATAAGGGACCTGGGGACCCAAGCTGATAGCAATCTCACATTCGATAACCACGTGGCCAAAGTGTTTAGAAAAACATTTCATATAGCCCACCTAATCATGAAGGTATTCACATCTACATCAGGGGAGGTCATTGTGCCTCTTAACTCATCCCTCATCAGGCCCATAATTGAGTACAATGCCCCTTGTGGGATGTACCTTATCAGACAATTGCAGCAGCTGGAAAGACCACAAAAGTACCTCACCAGGAGGATCAAATGGGCACAAACACATTCCATTTGCTGCCCGGTTAAAGAAACTGCAGCTCCACTCAGTGGCATACCGCCTGCCCAGAGGCAATTTGTGTCTGATGTATAAAGCCATGTCCAACCTGGAATCAGTGGACATGCTGCACCTCGGAAACTCAGAATCCCATCAAGCTACGCGCTCAAGAGACCTGAACCTCAGGACTGAAATAAATAGGACATGCTGGAGTGACAGATTCATAACCCAGAGGCTCCCCCCACTCTTGAGTAAACCCCCACTCCAGGTTAGCCAGAGTTACTCATTGACTCTGTTCAAGAGGAATCTTGATGAGTGGATGGGAGATTGTAGGTTTACCCTGGGTATCACTTCTATGTCACTGTTAGACAGAGGCACAGAATACTAACCTTGAAAAATGTCATGGCAAACTCCACTTAAAATGTGTGTTGAAAGCCAAACACACTCTGGCTAGGATTATAAATGCCCTAGGGCAGATAGCCTAGTATGAACCTATGAACAGAATCACACACACCAACTAGTACAACTGTGGTCAATGTGGAGTAATGTTTGGCAATGTCCACCCAAGTTGGTGAATACACAGCAATGTCGGACAAGCCTGGTTTAAGTAGGCCATAGCTAAACAAAATGCAACATGCTCATAGTTGCTCAACTTGCCCTTAACCAGTCTGAGCAGTATGAGCGTTTAAAGCAGTGATGGGATTCAAAACCATGCTACTGTGCACCACAGTGAAAACACTGAACCACTACACCATGACAGTATTGCAGAGTTCAGTCTGTAAGAGAGAATGTTGCCAAGTCTTTGCAAACTATCACATGGAAACCCTGCAGGCACAGCATAATCCCTGTTGAGTTATGACACAAAGGAGTCTGGCAGTAAGAACACAACAATACTTCCAACACACACAGTATAAATGTCAATATTGGTCATGTTCACACACAACCAGAAATGTAGTGGACTCCAGATCACAACATATGGAAAGGTCACACTGGGCATGCTCACACACTTGGATAAATGAGACATATGTCAGGCAACAAACCATGGAAAGCCTGAACTGGGCATGCTCACACACTTAGGCCATGTCTGAGTATAGCAGTCAGTCACACATACCTGGCAGTTGTATGTGTTAAGCCAGGAACCTCCCACGATCCAGCAATCTGCCCTGTGCACACAGTTAAATGACAACAGGCACATATATTAATATACTGGAACCCTATCATGATCAAATATGTTACGCAGATACACAAGTTGATCATAGAAACTGGGAAAGCTACGGCAATAAAGAACTGCAAACAGTAGCAGCAACAAATATTGTGCATCCCAAACATAAACATAGGTGCAGAGGTTGATACTATGCTGTCTGCCCTAGGGAATTCATAAGCCTAGGCAGAGTGTATTTGGCATCCACCTCCCCAGTAGAGTAGCCTACTGTGCCTCTGTAAAGTAGGTCACAGAAGGCACCCTTTAAGGCTAGTTTGCTGTGCCTCTGTCAAGCAGGGACACAGTGGAGATTCCAGGGGTGAAATTGCAATTTCCCATCCATGTAGCTGTATTTCGCTGAAAGAGGGTTGGCGAGGAGCTATGTCTAACTTTAATTGGGATTCAATTCCAGAGTGAGGGAAGCCTCTGGGTAATGAATCTGTCCCTGCAGCATGTCCTATTTATTTTTGTGCTGAGGTTTAAGTCCCTGGAGTGTGTAGCTCTAAGGGTCTTGGATGTTATGAGGTGGAGCATGTCCATTACTTCTGGGTTTGAAATGGCTGCGTACGTCAGGCATAGATCACCTCTGAGTAGGCGTTAAGCAACTGAGTAGAGCTGAAGATCCTTTAGTTGAGCTGCATAGGACATCTGTGTGTAGCCCATGATCCTCTTGGGGAGGTACTGTTGTGGTCACTGTAGTTGCCGCAGGTGTTGGGTAATGTACACCCCAAAAGGGGCATTGTAGTCAAACATGGGCCTGATGAGTGACAAGTAGAGGGCCACAATGACCTCCCATGATCTACATGCAAACACCCATGTGATAAGGAGGGCTATATAAAGGTCTTTGCAATGACTCTGTCAATGTGATTAGCAAAGGAGAGGTTATGATCTATGTGGGTCTGTGGGATATTGCTCTGTTATTTAGTAGCTTCCTCCTTCTGTTGTACAGCTTATATATGGCTGGGGTCAACCAGACAGGTCTCCTGTTTTGGAGGAGTCATGGTTTTATTTGGGATAGCATGATCAATGCATACCTGCAGATGCTCATACAATGCGTTTGTAAAGGATTCTGCAGATTGGGCTGTATTATCCTCCAGCACGGGGCCTTTGAAGTATTCCACCCCAGTTTTCACAAGTGCAAAGTCTGCTTTTGAGAAATTCTTTACAGTGATTTCCTTGGCTGTGGGTGGGGACGGGATATGGATGTCCAGGGAAAGTTGTTTATGGTCTGATCTTAACAATGACGGTTCTACCTCTGGTGTGGAACATAGAGTCCCCATGTTGGTGATGATCAGGTCCAAGATGTATTCCCCCTTGTGGGTGTGGTGACTGGTTGTGCCATAGCACATGGATTCACAAATTCTAGTGGTTGTAGGGTGATGTTGTTGAGGGCCTGAGTAGTATCCCCAGTCAATATTTGTGTACCTGAAGTCATCCACTATAATGGTGTGTGTGAAGACCTGCATATCCTACACTGTTCCCAGGAAAGCCAAGTGTGGTTACTGGGTATGGGGGGATGGTCTGAACTACACACCAAACCAAAAGGCAGTTTTGCACAATGGTAGTTGTATATGTATGGCCTGTCATGCTTAGTGCAGTGGTACCAACCCAGAGGTGTGTGTATCTGTGATGTATATGGATACACCCCCTACTTGTGTTGTGTGTTACAAGTCCTGTGGTCACAAAGCATGCTATAGAACATAACCTGGCAGTGCCAGTGTGCATATGTGACCCTGAACTAGGCGTCTGTTAATGTACAGATATTGTTAACCCCCATACTGAGGGATAGTTAAAGATGTACATTCTTCTTTGGAAAGACTGATGATGTCAGCACCCTACAAATACAGCAGGAGAAGACAACTCATCCAGTAATGTGAGTAGCGCACTGCACTAATGTGCCTCTCTCTCAAGTATTATAACATAGTTAGGTAGAGGTTTGAATCCTGCAAATGCTGTGTGTATGCAATTCTCTGTGAAAGGAATGGCCTTTTTGAAGACTGGGATAACACACTAAAAGATGTACATTCCTCTTTGGAAAGACTGATGTCAGCACCCTATAAATACAGCAGGAGAAAAGAAATCATCCAGTGATATGAATAGCTCTCAAGTATCATAACATAGTTAAGTAGGGTTTTGAATCCTGCAAATGCTGTGTGTGTGTGTGTGTGTGTATGCAGTTCTCTGTGAAAGAAATGGCCTTTTTGAAGACTGGGATAACACACTAAAAGATGTACATTCCTCTTTGGAAAGACTGATGATGTCAGCACCCTATAAATACAGCAGGAGAAAGAAACTCATCTAATAATATGAACAGTGCACTGTGCTAATGCGTCTTTCTCAAGTATCATAACATAGTTAGGTAGAAGTTTGAATCCTGTAAACGCTGCGTGTGTGTGTAGACGCAATCCTCTGTGAAAGAAATGGCCTTTTTGAAGACTGGGATAACACACTAAAAGATGTACATTCCTCTTTGGAAAGACTGATGATGTCAGCACCCTATAAATACAGCAGGAGAAGGGAGATCATCCAGTAATGTGAATAGCGCGCTGTGCTAATGCATCACTCTCAAGTATCGTAACATAGTTAGGTAGAGGTTTGAATCCTACAAACGCTGTGTGTGTGTATGCAATTGAAGACTGGGATAACACACTAAAAGATGTACATTCCTCTTTGGAAAGACTGATGATGTCAGCACCCTATAAATACAGCAGGAGAAGGGAAATCATCCAATAATGCGAATAATGCGTTTCTCTCAAGTATCATAGCATAGTTAGGTAGGGGTTTGAATCCTACAAATGCCATGCATGCGTTTGCCAATGTGTTGTGTATTTTGCTTTTATTATTGTATGACATATTATTATAACAGTAATTTCAATGCATACATCAGGTATGTGTGTGCAACATACAGATATGCACCTGTCACCTTTAATAGTTCCTATGTGTGAAGGCTGCCCCATATGAATACAGTTGTTACCTTTGCCAGCATGTGCCGCAGCTTGCCAGACCTTAGGCCATACATGTATGTTCGTGACAATGCAGGCTACTGCAGTGATCTATGTCCTAGGCCAACTATGTGAGACACACCCATGAAAGCTTTGATAGATTAATGTGGGTGAGGGTTCATGTCTGGAGTATATGTCAGACATGTTAAATCACAGCAAAGTCTCTGAGTGATGGGCACCCAGTGTAGGTGTATGGCAACTGTTGCCGATATGCATACAGACACCTTCTTACTTAGGTGATACACCGAGGGACTGCAGAATACCTTTGGAAATGTGAATATGACAGGAAAGACAATATAACACTTGTCCACATGTACACACCATTACCCGTTCTACATGATGGGTGCTACCACCTACATGGTACTGTTAGAATACTATGTTAACTACATGCCGATGCCAATGCCACAGTTGTGTTACAGCAATGCAGCATGGCTTGGAAAGCAGGTATCTGTCCATATGATACCCTTGTGGTGGTTAGGTGTGTCACGTGTAGAATGCATTGTAGGCCACTGTATGTATTTGCAGTCATGGATGGACATATCCGTAGTGTGTTGGCATGTACGTGAGACTGCTATATGCCAAATAGTATTGTTCCCAGGGATGTGTGTGGCTCAGTAAGAATATAGTGTAGTACTGCAGGGATATCACTGACACCAGGTTCCTACATCTGTGTATCAGTTGAGGAGACACCATGTCATGACCACTGAATGTCAGGCTATGTAAGCTGTGTATACTACCAGAATGCAGACCATTGACATTTGGATACCGTATCACCCACAGCATGCTGTCAAACCATGTCATGTTCCATGCTAACCATGTTCACAAATGTACACCTGCAACTCAGTGGTGCAAACATCACACATGTACTGTCCACACCCCAACACATGCAGGCACAGGTACACACAACAGCCATGTGGCACATGTGCAGACAGTACACTTTGGGAATTAACACTGCTGTATACAAAACTGCAATGACAAACATAGGTAATGCATCATGCATGCTCGAATATACCCACAACAATATCATTATACTGTACTGTTAACAACATGATAATATTACTACAGTGCTATCTTGTCACCCTGTGCATCAGCACCATGCTACCCTGTTCCTGCATCAATGTTACAGATGGCAGGAGGTGGCACAGTTTCATCATATGCACAGAGTGTGTACTTGGTTTGCCAGAGTCTGCCATTGACACATCCAATTGACATGTATGTATGTGTGTGTGTTAGTGAGGGACAACAGTACAACATGGGGCAATGTTGCTGCAATGTGTGTGTGTATGTGTTATCCCTAGGTGTTAGCATTATGTGTGTGTGTATGCATGCACACAGTTCCACCACGTGGCGCCATATACGGGTGTTTGTGGACAGCCACAGACTGTACCTGTCAGGTCATACAGATCACTGTCTCTGGCCACGGACACGGTGCCTGTGCCTGGCAGGGGTACTACAGACAGTATCAGGTACTAAGCCAGACTGGGTACTGTCATCAGAAGCAGTGGGTTGTTGACTGGACACATGTCCCTGCTGGGATTGTCCAGAGCCACGTGCACGTGGTCTTCTCGGACAGTCTAATGATAGCACAGACCCAGCATTGCTGGGGCTGGTACTGGCACTATGGGAGCAGCTGCGGGTTTGTTGTCATCCACGACGACTGCCAGCTGATAATGTTGCTGGCATACGTCCACGTCAAGGCCTCAACCATCCTGCACTGTCCTGGCTCCTGGACATGTAGTTGTGAAAGAGATCTAATGTGTCCCCCCAACATCTATCAATGACCTCGCTGATGTTACGGATGGCAGACGCAACGTCACGCATAGTGTCATTCATAGCAGTGCGATGTGCTCTAAGCTCCCTAAGACCCTGTCTGTTGTACCGTTCCATACGTGCCCATGCCTGCATTACAGCCCGGAACATAGCTGAGGTTGAAAGACCTCTGTGGGCACGTCTGACAGGGGCAGTACGACCACGGATGCTCCCACGAGAACCCCTGGACATCTGCCTGTGAGGTACTATGTCAGGAATCTGGCCATGGCTGCTGTGAGGGGATGCATGTGCCAATGATAACACACTACCCTGGCCAATGCCCACTTATGCTGTCCCTCAGCTAAGGACATGGGTGACAATGGATGTATAGGCAGGATGACTGTGCACATTGATGGGGTTGACTGCTGTGTAGCGTCAATTGGCCGACCAACGACAGACCCTGTCACACCTCCCTGTGCCATTACACATGTATCATAATCACTATCCCCAGCAGTGGCTTCAGGTTCCCTGCTGCACTCCACCACAGCAACATCAGAACCTGTGAGAAGACGATAGGAAACACAGTTTACAAATGTGTACACGATATTACCACACAGGCGCACAGGCACACATGCACACATGCACACATGCGCACAGGCACACATGCACACATGCACACATGCGCTCAGGCGCACATGCACACAGGTGCACATGCACACAGGCACACAGGCACACATGCGCACAGGCGCACATGCACACAGGTGCACAGGCACACAGGCACACAGGCACACAGGTGCACATGCACACAGGCATACAAGCACACAGGCACACAAGCACACAGGCATACTCCTCAGTACAGCAGATACAAACACAGACACACCTGCAATCCAACACATACACAATACTGTTTTAGGGTGGGTGACAGTATCACAAGGAAAAACATCACTGCACATTTGTCAGCATGCAGATTATGTGTTGCACAGGAACATGCAGTGCAAGTGTAGACAACCCTTGTTAATAACAGTATACGTGTACTTGATGCTTGTGTGTAGTTGTTCAGTGATTGTCTCCACCCTGGGACACAATGTGTACAAGGACATAACAATGTTGTGCAAGTGTTACAAGCTGTGGGTGCATATATTTGCACACACACACACACACACACACACACACACACACACACACACACACACACACACACACACACAACACATGATGGTGCTACGCAATGACTGCTTTGTGTACTTTTGTGGTCAGCGGAACTGGATGTGGTGTAGTAACGTGAGCCATGATCAACATGCTTCTTGTGGTCAGTCAACAATAATAATGTGTGCCAGACAGGCAGCTAGCATGCTGTACCTGACGTGCAGTAACATGACTACATCCACAATTACACAGCCACTTGTTACATGGGTTTGTAAGGTGGCCAATAGTGAGCATTGCCTAACATGAATGTATTATTTGTTCAAGACTGTTGCACAAAGACATGATAGGCCTCTACCCCTCAGGTATATTATGTGTGCTGTGTAGATGAGAAGTGGGATACTGAAGGGTGGCCATACAGCAGGTGTCATAATTGGACATGTGTAGCAGGCTAAGGTGTAGTGTGTATGCCAAACATGTATGTGTGTTGTGTACATGTGTATCAGGTATGCCTATACAATGTCCAGTACTGTGTTGCCACACATGTGTGTCATGCTCTGTGTATTGCATGTGAGTGGGGCAGCTATTGAGAATAATGGGATATGCATAGTCTCACAGCAAACATGCACAGCATGCATTATGCTTAGGTGTGTTACATGTGCACAGACTACACCTCCATATGACATGCACATGTCATTAGCAATAGTATTGTTATTACACACTCACCAGCATGGATTGGCTGCCTTGCTGTCACTCCAGAGTGACCTGCAAAAATATGACAGTGATTGCCAGTGGCCACAACTGTGCCATTAATACTGTGAGTATGATAAAGTACAGTAGTACAACAGGTGGCTTTCACAGGTGTACAGATTATGCTCAGAATATCAATCTTGCAGAAGAATAGGCAGGTTAACAGCTACACAAACAGTACACATCTCACACATGCATAAACTACCAGTACAGAGATCAGTCAACTACAGATATGGCATGTTACCTGCACGCTCCATTTCAACATGCTGGGTGGCTCCGGCCTCCATGATGACACATGTTTGTGGATGTTGCTGTTGTTGGCCTGGTGCCATAACACATAGGAGGTGCTCTTCCACACTGGTGAGGGGGGGGTGGATAGGTACCCCACCGCCTGTGACAAGCTGTTGTCTGTGGATATCAGATGCACGCTGCCGGACATGTCTAATTAAATCACTGCAGTGATGGGGTACCTGCTCATATGTCCGGTTATGCATGCCTATGTCATTTACCCAATGGACAAGATCTTGCCACAGTGCAGCCCTCTCATGCTGGTTCTGGCTGGTCCTGGAAAACAACACACAGTAATTCTGCACCAGGCTCTGGTGGATCTCCTGATCCTCTGCTGCTGTATAAGGTGGGTTTCGCTGATGCACCATCACCCTGGAAGGAAAAGAAAAATATGTGAGCAAGTCATGTGGCACACAATATTCTAATGTACTGATATCACTTAACTGCCATATATAGCATCTGTCTATCAGGGGATACACATGTTCGATACCACATATCAGTGCTCAGCCCACAACTGTCTGACAGTGCCTGCCACACTCCATACAACAAACTAGTATACACAAGCACTCGGCACACTGTGGGATACAATGCACAACCTCACACTGGGGGTATGTATAAAGCTAATGGATGAAGAATATTGTCATCCCATGCAATGAATGCAATGCACATTTACAGTTTCAACGGCAATCTACCCTAGTCTTTGATGCCATACCCCTACCTGACATATGTGCACAGTTGTTACTATAGCCAGCATACTGCTGTCACAGAGTATACATGCTGCCAGGTACACACACACATACCCTGTAACACATGTGATTGCGGCCATGGTATAGGCATCATTACATACACATTACACATACATACAACACACAAATGTATGACAACACAGATGAGCATTAACTGTGTACCTTATAATACTGTGTGCCCCTACTTACAGATACCTATGCATGAGGTATGTAATCTGTGCAGACTACAGGAAACACACCAGACAGTGTTACCAGGGAATGTGAACATACACCATACTGTAGTGTTTAGGCCTACAACATCAGGTAGTACAACAGTTCATATGTGAGCTGGATTCAACAGCAGTACCAGTTACTGAGCATACATGTATTGCTTCTGCCTATGATGGGACACCGCAGTCATACACAGAGACGTACGGCACAACATATGCCAATCTACTATGTTTGCATTCCGATAACTGACACATCTTTCTCTGGCCACACACCAAGGACACCAACTACCATGACAGACACAAACTCACAATAAGCTATCACACCTTTACAGACCTTGCACACAATCAGTATCACACTCATTCAACATCACATAGCTGGTATTGCACTGAGTACATGTGTGTGTGCATTGTGTCATAGGTAGGTACTATGCTATTGGCCCTGGGCCTAGGGCAGCCTAGCCATATGCTACCCTGCCCTTTGGGACACACATAATGTGATTTTACTTGCTCCTGTGAAACGGTTACACAGAGGTGAATCACAGGGCATATTACCTATCTCCATAACATTCATCAGTGGTATGTATGACATCTACTAATAAGGAGCCTTGTTTGTTAATGCTGGGTGGTTTAGTCCAGGGTATGGCATATTTGTGTATAGAAACCTGTACCTCCAGCATGTACTGTTTAGTACGGTGACAAGGATTAGGGCCCTAGGTCATGTAGGCTGGATAGATTGTGAGGTGTTGCCATGGTGGTTGGCCAACTGGTATGGGTGTGACATAACTGTGTATGTCCAGCAGTGGTAACCTCTGTGTAGGAAGTATGCAAGGCACTCTAGCTGTGGTTTTGAGAGTCAGTCTGCATAGGGAATGTGTTTGAGGGCATTATCAGTATTTGTTAGGTATGTCTGTGGCCTTTCCACTTGCTGTAGTTCTCATGGGAGGTACATACTGCATAGGACATTGTGAGGTGTAGAGGGGTACACTGACTTACATTTCCCTAGCTGACACACCTTTTGTGATGACACATACCATGTACAGGGATTACAAAACTATTGTGCCACTGTAGATATCAAAGGGGAGGCTATTGTACACCTGTGTCCCATGTTCCCTTCTGACACCTCCAGTGGTAGGCGGGCAACCACCTATGTGGTAGTTAGTGGGTAACATGTTTTGGAATGGGGTATGGTACTGCAGTATCAACACTGGTGTTCAGTCCATGCTTTGGTCACCAGGCACCTGTTGCAGTACATCTGCCCCCATGTCCCCTCTCTCACTCTCTCTGTATATATATATATAGATATATATATATATATATATATATATATATACATTTACATATAAATATATAGATATCAATATATACATATCTATATATCTATCTATATATATATATATATATATATATATATATATATGTAAATATATATACATATCTACATATCTCTCTCTATATATATATATATATATATATATATATATATATATATATATATATATATATATATATATATATATATATATATATATATATATATATATATATATATATATATATATATATATATATATATATATATATATATATATATATATACACACACACATATCTATAGACATTTCATATCTGTATATATGTATGTATACATATATATCTATATAAGTATGTATCTATTATATCTATATGTATATACATAGTCTATCTATCTATCTATCTATCTATCTATCTATCTATCTATCTCTATCTATCTGTACATACCTCTCTGTCTATGTACATATATATATATAGATATGTAGATATATATATATATATATATATATATATATATATATATATATATATATATATATATATATATATATATATATATATATATCTATATATATATATATATATATATATATATATATATATATATATATATATATATATATATATATATATATATATATATATATATATATATATATACACACACACTTCTAAACATCCATTGCTGTACATATACATGCACATGTAGGCACATAGACTGCCCACCTTTCATGGTGGGAATATCACTTATGAAACAGTTGTGAGACATACCATCCTGTAATGATATTGCATAGTGTTGTGCATAATGCATTATGCTGTCCTCAGGCCGTATAGCTGTAGCAGGCCTCACTGGCTCAGTCCCACAGACGTTCACCACCACATGACATATACCTGCACTGCATGCTGTTTTCAATGCCACACACTACAACCTACATTGATACGTGCACATAGCAACCTTCAACTACATATGTATGTCCAGCCTTCACTAACAGTTGCAGTATGTCCCTTGCCCTATGCACATCTGCATATACATATAGATACAGACTGCTAACACATATGGAGGGTTCACAGTATGTAGATTATTAGATTATGTAGTTTACATTACCTTTGTCTCTGACAGCTTTTTTCTGCTGGCTTGCTTGCTTGCTGGCTGGCTGGCGTGCTGGCTTTTTATTTTTTTTTTTTTGGTCTCTCTCTCTCTCTCTCTCTCTCTCTCTCTCTCTCTCTCTCTCTCTCTCTCTCTCTCTCTCTCTCTCTCTCTCTCTCTCTCTCTCTCTCTCTCTCTCTCTCTCTCTCTCTCTCTATTATTGCATGTGTGGACTGGCAGTACAGGCTGCTTTTGTAGGTATCTGCACATGTGCATGTGATGACCTCTGCACCAATTGGTGGCCAGCATTTAGTAATTGCATGCAGCCTGCTGTGTGGTAATTGCAGTTCTCACTGTGATTTCAGGACACTGCTATAAAATGATAGGTTAGGTAGGCGTAGGCTTTTCAGTTTTGTAAGGTGGGGACCATGCTGGTTTGCTGTGGACACTGTTGTGTGAGTTAGAAGGTTGGTATATCTCTCATATCTAATGCTGTGTTGTAGCCACTGAAATGCATGTTGTACTGAAACCTGACTGTTGCTTCTTCCAGTTCACTCTTCTCAGTGTGTATGTTAACTCACGCCTGCTAATGCTAACACTGTTTACATGGGAGTATGTACTTACCTGTGGGATTTGAGGATTAACGGGCATACAACAGTAGTTCTTGCAATGTGTTGCTATGGCTTTTGTATTTTCCCTTTACATTCACTCCTTGAATGCCTAATATTTGTCTTTACTGGAATGTGTTGCTATGGCTTTCCTATTTTCCATTTACATTCACTCCTTGTAATGCATGATATATTTCTTTCAGCACTAAGTTCTTATATGTTTGCTGTGGCTTGGTGACACTTCATGCAGTCTGGTGAGCCCAAGGTCTGGGGTTTGACACTTACAGGGTATTTTATTTTGCTGCTGAGCAGTACTAGGGCCTTGTCATACAGAGTGAATAAGGCACTTTTAAACAGTTGTAAGCAGGAAGCAGGAAGTCAGTGGGGACACCAGCTAGGGATGTGCAGGCTGGGTGTAGGGAAGGTCCATAGCTGCACATTTCTTTAACTGCAATAGCTGTACATATGTTCGACATTTGCTGTGACATTTGAAACCTTCCACCCCTGAGAGAGGGGTGAGGACAACTAAGTATATTGTACTAACAATTATGAATACCAGGCACATGCAGTGCTTGTGAACTGCTATACTGTCATTAGTATGTTAGATGGCTACATCCTTTGATATTTCTGTGTTGTACTCCTACATAAGGGCATGCCTGTGGAAGTAATTCTACAGTTATTCGCAGAATATGTAATAGCAGACAGGCTGATATGCCTGTGTGTTTCTGACACTTGCAGGCCTCAGATACTCTCAGGTATATATTTGACCAGCCTCAGGGAAAGGTACATATCAGTGGGATACACCCGTGATATATTTCAGATATTCTGCAGTTGTGACTGTGTGGTATTTTGAGCATTTGTATTACTAAACCATTTCTGACATGCAAGTAGTGTCTACTTTAACTTATTGACAGTTACCATTACGTGGGATTCCCCACCTTTCTGCCTACTGTTAGTACATTTCACAGGGAGTCAGTGGGGCACAGGTAACAGTTGTTTGCAAATCAGGGACATCCCTGTAAATTAGTCACAGTTGGGAGGTCTGGCCTCTTACCTATTCAAATATGACGGTGTTTATCCTGCTCTGATACTGTGTGGGGTTTGTAAGGTGCTACTGTAACATTATTACCTACTAGCATGGCTGTTTCTCTTCTCACACTAATGTAATGCACTTCCACAAGAATTGCTAGTAATGATACACAGAACAAGCTTTGTGTAATGGCCTTCCTATTTTCCCTTTACATTCACTCCTTGTATTTCATGATATATTTCTTTCAGCACCAAGTTCTTGTATATCTGCTGTGGCTCAGTGGTAATTCATGCAGACTAGTGTTTCCAGGGTTCGAGACTGACAGGGGTATTTTACTTTGCTGATGAGCAGACTACAGGCCTTGTCATACAGAGTGACTAAGGCACTTTTAAGCAGTTGTAAGCAGGCTTGCGAGAGTTTGCACGATGCTTAGCTCAGTGCACACCCGCTGACTACTGCTTAAAAGTGCTTACTCCCGCTAACACCTGCGCTATTTTCTTTTAAAGAAAAGAAAATGGGAAAATAGGAAAGTGGTGAAAAAGGGGGCACAAAGAGGGTAGGACAGTAGGAAAACAAGCTCAGGATGTGCAGGAAGGATGTAGGGAAGGTCCATAGCTGCCCATTTCTTTATCAGCAACAGCTGTGCATATGTTTGAAATTTGGTGTGAAATTTGAAACCTTCCACCCCTGAGAGAGGGGTGAGGACAACAAAATATGTTGTACTGCCAATTAGAATTATCAGTTTACATGTCCAGCGGACATGTGTGCAAATTGGGCAGCTATGTATGGGGCGTAATTTTTTTGTGGGAACAGAGTGCCCTTTTTTATTTTTTTTTTCAGGTGAGAGTGGAATGTGTGGTACAGGAAGTAGGTATATTTGGGGAGGTAGGTTGGGGAGGTTAACAGACAAGACACACAAGACGCATACAGGGGTGGAGTATGACACATGTGGGGGGGTAAACACAATTGACGGGGACGGATGTTTGGATATCGCAAGCCCATGAGCCCACAGATGGCAACAGTGGAACTGAGATCCCCCCCATGGGCAGTTACCACTGCGCCTTCACAGCCCAGGCCAGGGCTGTGCTGGGGGCTGGATAGGACGGGTAGGCACACCCATGAGTTGCGCCACTCTCGCCTCGAGCTGGCATAGGGGATCAGTCACAGAACACCTGATCTCACTACGCACCACAGACCGGACCCTATGGAGGGTGAGTGGGGGCTCTCCTTCGGCCACGTTTGCAGAGGGGGAATGAGCCCCATCCCCTGCAGCGCTTCCACCCAAAGGTGGCACAGGGCCACCAGAGGAGGGGGTCCCGGCCTGGGCACTGGTGCCAGGTGCACTCGCCAGCTGAGGTGGGAGAGGTGGGTCCGCTGGAACCCGCCTTCCCTGTTATCCTATGTTTAGCAGTATGTTATGGCATTTTGGGTTAGTAACAAACAACACCATTCAAAATTAGTTGTAACATCATGCATCAGTATTCCCATTAACCAAACACCCATGAATTCCGAACATTGAGCAGCAAGGATAACACATGCATATTTAGAACAACAGTGCACATTCCAACAGCATGCAGGGTTGATTGGTGGCAACAGGCCATCAGGTTTGGATATCTGAACAGGGCACATGCGTCAACGTACATGCAGATATGTATGAACCAACAGGACAAATGTCCATGGGAATTAATTGTGAATACACATACCCAGTTTGGTGTGGAGTGGCATAATTTGTGAAAATAGGGTAGGGTGGAGAAATATCACATTAACAACTTACACTACCTATACATATACTGTACATTCCTAGTAGATGCAGATATATATCCCCTACATGTATTAGTACAGTTTCCTGTATGTAACCTTAGGAATGTTGGTGATGGGGATGTTACTGCTACATTAATATACATTCCATTTTTATTCATATATGTTCATATCTGGCTGTGTTCAGGTACAGCATCCTGCTACATTTGATTTATATGGGTCTAGACAACTGTGGATGTTCAGCATTTCATACAACCATACTATCTCCATAATGCAAGGGTACAGCAACATAATATTATGTAGTGACTGCAGTATACCTTTATTCCAGACTTATGACAGTTTTCTTGATAGCTTCAAACTGTCTTTCTCACACTCTCTCACTTATTTTGAAATGAAAATGAAAATGGATAGTGTTCATAGATTAGTACTAAGCTAACTGCCCCCCTGAGCAGCAATTTTAAGCCTATTATCCTATCAGACTCAAAAAACCCTGCATCTTGTGTTTATAAGGCAAATTACTTACCTTCACCATTACCCAACCCTTTATATTAACATTTCAGAATGGTACTTAATTCTAGGCTTTAATAACATTTATTACTGCGTTACAACAATCATTTCCAGCTGACTCACTTATTTCATATGGCAGAATTTACAAGGATGTATTCGACACTTGTCTATCCTTTGTTGATTGATTACCACTCATTTTCAGGCTGAAGCAGTTATCTGATATTACAATACAGGTGGAAACTCTATTTGAGACTTGTTTAATCTTTATTACTGGATTGCAATACACTCTTTTCCAAGCGGCATCACTTATCTAATCTTACAATACTAGCAGAATCTTTATTCTAGGCTTATTTCACCTTTATTACTGGGTTACAACTATGAACTCTTTTAATATCTGTCTCACTTATATTCTATAACAATACCAGCTAAACAATTACTAACCTGCCTGGTGGTGCAACCTCAGCAGCCTATCAGCATAGGCTCACCGATTTGCAGAATGGACACCTGCAGCTGTAATATAAATGAAGGAATATTGGAACATACCACTCCATACTATAGGCTAGGATAGCATTTCTTACATACGTAATTACATGGATACTTACTCAGTAGTGGGGCATTGGGCGTCTGGCGGGCCTCCTGGATCCAACGGTTCAGTTGGTCCTCCTTACATTGTTTCAGGTCTACATGGTGGTGATGGACCTGTTCACCAGTCCTTGGAATGCCTGTGACACTGGTGAGATCATGTGCCAACTGGTTCCACGCCTCTGCCTTATACGCACCCCATTGAACCTGGCCCTGCATGAGTTGTGCTTCGTGATCATGGACTAGGAGCCAAACCATATATTTTGACTCCTCAACACCCCACCTTTGTGTTCTAAAGTGATTTCCCTCTCCTGCACCTGCCATCCTGACTGCAAATGGGTACCACAATCAGTTATGGTGTGTATTCCCGCCTATGGGGCTTATATATGCCGGTTTTCCCGCACTTATCTCTGATTGGCCATTTTGGATATTTATCAGCTTAAACAAACCTGCTTTGTCATGGTTCTATTTTCATTCCTTCCTATATATATGCTAATACTGTATTTCCCAGTACAACTGTCATGGCTTAGTGGTTCAGTACATTGGCTATGGTGCACAGTATCCCGGGTTCGACCCTTGGCATTGCTTTTTTTTTTACTACTGTCTAGACAGGCTAGGAGGTGTGTCAGTGTAAAGGCGACTTTGATACAGCTTGCCCAATGTTGCCCGCCGGTTAGCTGGTTGGCGCGCTGCGCAGCTCCGCGCAAATGGCTTACACTGGGTAATGCATTATTTAGCTATGAGCACTCATATTACGCTGGGTGAAGTGCTGCTGAGCTACGGGCACTCATATTAAGCTTGTTAAAGCACAGCTCACTTCCGGGCATTCATATGCAACTTATTAAAGTGCTGCTCACCTACAGGCACTCAAATGCAGCTTGTTAAAGTGCTGCTTACCTACGGGCACCCAAATGAAGCTTGTTAAAGCGTTGCTCAGCTATGGGCAATTATAATCCTTTTTTATAAATTATTCTGTCGGATTTCTTCATAAATACATGGCCCATTTCAATTACATTTTACTTAAATTATAGTTATATATATATATATATATATATATATATATATATACATATATATATATATATATATATATATATGTCAGGGGATTGTTTCATACTTATTTAAATAAAAATGGTGCATGATGTTGTGGGGGCTCGAACCGTGACTACCTCCTCTCTCTACCGCTACGCTATTGCTACTTGGCTTAATTTGCATATGTAGATCTTATATGCTTTTCAATGTCATATCTGCTAACTGTGGCTGAGCAAAGGGCATACCCACGCAAACGAGCGCAAATGCGGGCAAACATTTTTGAAATTATAAAAAAAAAAATGAAACTGCTATTTTTACGTTTTACACATTTTTCAGTAAGGTTTTGTCTCTGGGGATGTGTGGTGTTGTGTTCCTTGACATTTCTAAGGACTCGCTCGTGGGTGTTTACTTTCAGGCCTCTGACTCTTCTGGGGGCATGTCCCTTTGCAGTACTCGGCATTCGGACATGCCCCCTACTTTCCTACATGGACCGTGTTAGCCTAGGGTGTGATTCAGCATGCCCTCATGAATATGCATGGCATGCTGACATCATACCGTTCAACTGCAGCCTCCGAGTAAGACATATTAAGTCTTACAAGGAGGTTTTCGTGAATCCGGCCCTGTGTGTTTTCAAGCAAGAGTATATCACAGAGGATTTATCATGGTTATCAAAAATTTATGATCACATGGCAAACTGCACACTGTTGAAAGTTCTTTGCTGTCAGATATGAGGGGAAGAAGGCCATTACAACACATGCTGAGTCATCGAAGTACAAGAATGCAGTAATGACACAAAAGCAGTCTTATGCAATTTATGGGTTTTTTATTAAAAAAAAAATACGCTGGAAGAAGACAGTATTAATGCACCAAGACTAACCACTATGTATCATGGTGTTATGCATAACCACAGCTACAGTAGTAAGGACTGTGATAACAAGCTTCTGGCAAAAATATTCCCTGATTCAACTATAGCTTCTAAAATTTTGTGTGGCCGTACAAAAGCAATGAGTTCCATTGAAAATATACTGGGTCTGAAAGTCCACGAATTTTGCGTCAGTGCTGTTAAATCTGCTTGTTATTTTGAAACTGGATCAGATACCTTGAACAAAAGCAATAAGAAGTTATTTCATTTGACCGTTTGCTACTTTGAGAACTAAAGATGTGAAGAGCAGACTCATGGATTTTTATGAAGATAATGATGCAATCAGTACAACAATTGCTGATCGAATTAAAGATATCATTGCAGCTAATCACCTCTGTTTAGATTCACTCACCTCATATAGTGCAGACAATGCATCCGCAAACTGCAGAAAACATGTGTCAGCATCTCAGAAGTTGCATGTTGTGAAAAAAAATTGATACAAGAAAATTGCAAATGTCATATACTCAACAGCTGTGTGAAGTTTGGATTAAAGGTGTTCAGCTTTGTTATGAAAACTTAATCCATTCGCAGCATCGGCCAAAAAATCTGATGAACTTAAGGAATTCTTCAATTTTTTGCAAATGGAATACTGTGAACTGCTATGCCATGTGCCCATGCATTGGTTAAGCCTGCTGCCTGCTATTGACAGATTGTTGTTATGATGGCCAGCACTAAAGACTTGCTTTACATCTAAAGGTCAAGAGGAAGTTGCAGCATTGCTATGAGATGGGTTTTCTTGTGAGTGTGATAATATTTTACATCAGTGTATGCTCTGATTCACAATATTATAACTGTTTTTGATGATGCCGTCTGACACTTGGAGTCAAACGCAACTACAGCTGCTGAATTGCACACCATTATGGAAAGTGTGAAGTGTGAACTGCAACAACATCAAAGTGACAAATGTTATAGTTCTTCGGCCTATCAACTACTACATTCTGATGCTGCAACTGCAGAAATGAAATGAAATTTTGAACTGGAAGCAACTCATTTTTTGATCACTGTTTGCCATATTTGCAAAAATAGTATAACTATGATTAATCCGTTTTCAAGCACTTTACTGTTCTCACGTTAGACAATGACATGCAGTGGTAGGATATGTTGATAATACTTGAATATATTAAAGGTATAACTGTTGCTACTGATGCTGTATGAAGAATTTTGCATTCTTTAAAAAGTTAGAATTGATATTTTACAGTCAAAACAGTGTAAGAAACTTCTCTGTGTGGAAGATTTTCAGTCCATATATTTCTAGTTAATCACTGTATATTAATCAGATCAGACAATAGTAGTAGAAGTAGCGAACGTAAACTTGCCAAGTCAAAAAGTAATAATAGAAAATATATAATTCTACAGTATTACTAAGTATTCAAAAGTAATCCAAGCAAGGCATGCAGTCTGTTTCCAGTCGAAAATCCTTTATTAAGTACACAGACAAGCGATCCAAGTAAAACAAAAATAGAGTAATAATTTCCTCACAAGCTTTCTAAATATATATATATACTTTTTATCAGGCATGGGAGTGGTTTACTGTGCTGTAAAACAAAGTGTTATTGGTACACATGTTAAATTCACATCCCTTCCCCCATCAGTGTGACATTCGAGCTGGTCCTGCCCTACCTAGTAGCTGTCATAATAATATATAGCCCTAATGTACTTTAACGGTACATCTTATTTAACCAAATTATTAAGTCTGTGATTTTATACAAGGCAATATACTACATGGCTGGAAATATATCAACCTTAGTTCATTTTCTGATCAAAAATTATATATAAATATATACATATACATTTTGCATGTAAAAATCAGTTTCTATTTTCATAACCTATTGTTAACAAAGTTCACTTTCGTCCTTCTAGACTTCTTCAGGTCTGTGTACAAAAACCCTAAAAACCTATATAATTGTATAATTAGTTAGTATTGTTATTACCATCATTTTGAATAAAGTGGAAAAAAGAGAACCAGAAAAAAGTAACAAAATATATGTATGATGATGGAAACAAAATATACACTTAAATGTCAAATGATTTAAAATGGTATTTAAAACCAATTTGTAGAAAAAAATAAAATAAAATACACTTAGTCATGTAAACAATGTGGCATTTTTTTAAGTTCCAGTGCACTTTTAATTGAACAGTAATAGTTTAGTCCAGGCTTTCTAAAAGAGTTCAGCTTTAATTGCCACATGAGTTCCTGTTTCTCCAGAATATTCGGGATGTCTCCTTCAAGATCACCCATGTCTATGTGATCCAGGATCTGGAACTTAAAACCTGTGTGTCTTTTATGAAGAGAAAGGTGTTTGGCTAGTGCATTATTTTTACATCCAGAGCGGATTTCTGACAGATGACATGAAATCCTTTGCTTGAGTTTATTTACAGTCTTGCCCACATAGAATGCATCACATTAATTGCACTGCGCCCTGTAAATTACTTTTTAGTGTTACAGTCACCCCCTGCACTAGTTTTAATGATCTTCTTTAAATAAGGGCAATAAAAACTATCACCTTGCTGTATAAATATACAAAATGTACAATTAGTTTCACATCTTTTAGTGCTTTTCTCACATGGTCTAGATTTAAATTCAACAAAACTTCTAATATTCCTGGCCTTCCTATAAACAAATGATGGGGCTTCACCTAATGTTAATCAGAAAAGGGTTTCCTGTGACAATGTCCCAGTTTTCTTCCATAATATTTGTGATACTGTGATAATCCAAAGTGTATGTCAGGATGCAGCTATTTTGCATTTGTTATTCTCTGTGGGATTACTTAACATTTTTCTACTGGGGAGGTTGAGTGAAGGTGCTTCAGTCCTTTTCAGTTCTATAATGGGTTCCAGGATGTTTTTAACATCTGACTTTCATAGCCTCTCACTAGAAAATCATTCTCTAAGTTGTTCAGGTTTCTCAAAAATGGTTCCATCTCTGTGGTGATTCGAGCTAATCTATAGCCTTGGGATTTCACTACATTATACTTGGTTTTTGTAGGATGTAGACTTTTACTGTGGAGTAATAAGTTAACCCTTGTTGGTTTTCTGAATAGATCAGTGGTGATTCTGTTATTGTTGATGTCCTTGGAAATCTGCATATCTAAGAAAGTGGTTGAAGTACAGCTATGGGAAGAGGTAAACTTCAGGAAGGGGGTTGTTTGATTGAGGTAAGTGATAAAATCTCCAAGCTGCAAGGTGTCACCTTCCCACACAATAAAGACATCATCAATAAAACGTAAATAGCATGTGATATGCTGCATGTAGTCTGTGTTGTTTAACACAAAGTCCTCCTCCCATTTGCCCAGGGCTATGTTAGCTATGCTGGGAGCCATGGCAGCCCCCATTGCTATACCAGTTTTTTGTTTGTAGTGTTTGCCATTGAATGTAAAGAAATTGAAGTCCAGTACAAGATTAATGAGCTTGCTTAACTTTTGCAGTTACTTTTTTCTGGTTCTCTTTTTTCCACTTTATTCAAAATGATGGTAATAACAATACTAACTAATTATACAATTATATAGGTTTTTAGGGTTCTTGTACACAGACCTGAAGAAGTCTAGAAGGATGAAAGCGATCTTTGTTAACAATAGGTTATGAAAATAGAAACTGATTTTTACATGCAAAATGTATATGTATATATTTATATATAATTTTGATAAATGAACTAAGGTTGATATATTTCCAGCCATGTAGTATATTGCCTTGTATAAAATCACAGACTTAATAATTTGGTTAAATAAGATGTACCATTAAAGTACATTAGGGCTATATATTATTATGACAGCTACTAGGTAGGGCAGGACCAGCTCGGATGTCACACTGATGGGGGAAGGGATGTGAATTTAACATGTGTACCAATAACACTTTGTTTTACAGCACAGTAAGCCACTCCCATGCCTGATAAAAAGTATATATATATTTAGAAAGCTTGTGAGGAAATTATTACTCTAGTTTTGTTTTACTTGGATCGCTTGTCTGTGTACTTAATAAAGGATTTTCGACTGGAAACAGACTGCCTGCCTTGCTTGGATTACTTTCGAATACTTAGTAATACTGTAGAATTATATATTTTCTGTTATTACTTTTTGACTTGAGTTCGCTACTTCTACTACTATTGTCTGATCTGATTAATATACAGTGATTAACTAGAAATATATGGACTGAAAATCTTCCACACAGAGAAGTTTCTTACACTGTTTTGTTTTTAGACCCATTACACTTTAGTGGGTTGTTTTGAGACTTCGGGGATACCACGGAGATTACTTGATATTTTACAGTCAGTGACGCAGGTCGGTTGATACGTGGGTAAAGTTTTTTTTAGTGTATTGTCTCCAAATGACATTCAACTGCTTCATATTGTTTCATACGTTCTGTCATTCCCAGTCTCAAATGCTTTCTGCGAGAGCGATTTCAGCATAATGAATGAACTCCGATAGCGGAAACAGACTAAACACAGACTTAGTGAAAGCAGACTTAATGGTGAAGATAAATTTCAGCATGTCATGCAGTGATTTCTGTGAGCCTGTTTGCCGTGATTGTCAGCTACTGAAAACTGCCTCTTGTCAGTAAAAGTACAAATTTAATCAACAGTGATTAATGATTATGCATTTGCATGAACACTAGACATTGAATTTGAGTCAGTTAGTGGTAATCAATGTTACTTAACACAATTCAGGTTAATCATTTGTGTTGACTAGTCAAAAACTGCTGTAAGCCTTTAACCTGTATAGTATAACATTTGAGTAATATGTGTTTGTTATACTCTGAAGGATTTCAAGCCTGCATAAGGTATACCACTGCTGGTGATTCGCTACTGGGTGAGAAAGTATTTTTTTGTCTGACTGATAGAGCTGCCTTCTGTTTTACCTGTTCCATTTTGTTTTCTGTGTTAAGAAATCTTTGCCTGGTGGTTTTGTTCTGGTGTGAGAGACAGACACTTAAATTATCTAGGGTCATATTTCGCATGTTTTTTTCATTGGTTAATTTGAATTGTCTCCTGAGTGATACTTAATAAAGTGAAACTCTAGGCTTTTGTCTTTGTCTGAAGGATCTCAAGGCTGTATAAGGTATACCACTGCTGCTGTTCCCTGCTAGGGTGGTGATTCCCTGCTAGGGTTTCCCACCAACCTTTCTCACCCACCCTCCTGTTTGTCAGTCTTGTTTGTAAACTTGGTTGTTTTAAGCTTCCCAACCCTACTGTAAATTGAGCTTAATCAGCTCCTTCCTTTCTACACTGCTGCTGCTATCTTGATTTTTTTATTTGAATTATTTATTTGCCATTCCATGTGCTTATATCGAAAAAGTGCATGTTGCCTCTTATTGTCTGTTGTACTGATTTACTTAATGTGAATTCATTATCTAGCTAGCTGTTGGATAAAGCAGTGTATTTCTACAGTCTAGCAAGTCCTTGTTTTCTTATCAAGGTCAGAGGATTTTCCTTCTAGAGCACTGGGAGGTAGCTTGGTCTGTCTACATTGAGGAAACACTTGAGATTTCTGCATGTAGTTTTATTGGCTGGAGAGCTTATTAATCAACTTATCTTGACTTTATAAATTCTATACAACTGAGTGGCTCTTGGCTCATTTATACAAAGCAAAGTACTTTTATTGAATAATCACACTTTTGTGAGCTGTTTAAGGTACACTGCTGTATCCATATCTTTAAGTTTGTTTGTGGTAGCAGTTGACGCTCTCTTATTGTACTTTTACATTAGGAGGACTAAGATTACTCATCTAGTGGTTGTAGGACTTTCTGAGCTGGGAAAGCCACCAAAGGGCTCTAAGTATTTTTTTCTTTGCACTTTTCTTATGTACTGTGACTGTACTTCAGCAGTTAAAAAATAGAAAACATTGTACTGCTTGTTACTGTATTTTAGTACTGCATTTGTTGCACTTTGACTGCATGTCACACTAACTGCTGTTTTTGCTTAATTTAAAAGATCTTTTTCTGCTGTTTCATTTTGTTGCTATTATTAATTCAATAAAAAACTATGCTGCTTTTTACACTGTTGTTTTAATTTAATTCTTTTTTTTATCCTGCTTTTTTTATTGTTCCGTTGCACTTATTTTGGCTGTAGTAAAGACTGGATTCACACTGGCTGAATTTAGTTCTCTTTGAAGATTGAGCACTAAACATCAGGACATCTTTTTTTGAAGAAGATCCTCTGCACTTTTGTGGCAGGTGTGTACACTGGGACTGTCTAATTGAAGGTTACCAATTCAAGGCTCAGTTTGAATTATTTCATTGGTGCAGGGCTCAGTTTGAGCTTTTTACATTGGTTTCTTTGTATTAGCTGCTTTGCTGTTGTTTGCATCTTTTTCTTCTTATCTGGTGAGATACCAGTTTCAAACCTTGCATTATGGACTGCCAGTTTCCCCCTGTTTTTCCTGCCAACCTGATGGACATGAGTTTTTTGAGGCAGTGTAGCAAATGCCCCATGTACACTGGCAACCCCTTACTCCTAAATTACTCAAGTACAATTTGTGAGAGATGCTCCTACACTAAGAATCTGGAATCACTGCTGCCTCGCTCCCAGAAAAGCAACACTAAACAGGTTGTCAGCTCACATGCCAGGACTCCTATTTATAATATGCACCCAACACATAAACCTTCATATGCAGAGGTACTCTCCATAAACCTACCTAAACACCAGAGACTTCCAAAAGACGAACATGCTACACCTAACACAACACCCAAACCACCCAATATACATAAAAACCCTAACAATGGTGTCTCACCAAATAAGCCCTTAAGGGGATGCACAACAATTCCAAATGTTTTAGTTATAGGTGACTCTATAGTCAGACATACAGATGCCCCAATCACCAGGTTAAACAAGGAGAAGGTTATGGTTAGCTGCCTGTCTGGTGCAAGGATTCACCAGATCACACATGCACTCATGTCTCCCACTATGACTCTGTCATAGGTCATGTTGGTGTGAATGGCTTGAGACATATCTCTCTGGACTATATGAAGAGAAACATGATTGAGCTCTCTGAATATGTGCCCCAGGCTGCTATATCTCCCTAGCTTTGAGTAGCATTTTACCCTTGCCTAGGATGATACCACAATATAAACATAAAATGATTGACTTAGTTGCTGGTGTCATTCTAAGGGGATCCAGTTCTTGTCAGCCTGGGATGACATGGTGGATAGACCATGCTGCTTTCCCAGAGATGGTCTTCACCTGGCAACTCTAGGCTTCCAGTTGCTAGCTAAGCCACTTGCCTCCCTCATAATGCCTTTCTTAGGCAAGGTCATAACAACAAAATTCCCCACATGAAAATATCAAACACAAAGAAACTAAGGGTCATGCTGCTAAATACTAGGAGTTTAAAGCAGAAAGTGCACTCTCTGGAAGCATTCCTCTCCTTAGAAGATGTTGACATCTGTGCAGTCACAGAAACCTGACTCAAGGCTGTAGAAATTACCCTGGACTTGCAAGGCTACAATGCCTTCCACACTTTCAGACCACAAATTGAAGGTACAAAAAACAAAGGAGGTTGAGTATCTATCTTCATTAAAGATAAAAGTTGTAAGAAAGATAAAAGTAAAGAGAAAACTTGCTGTCCAAGAAAATAAAGACAAGGACCTAACAATGGAAAAGCACTCTCTTCAGCCTTAACAGGCAAATAAAACTACTTGGCAAATCCTCCAAGAGCCACTTTGAGAGAAATCTAGAGAGTACTGCCAAAGATAACCATAAGGAGTTTTACAACTATGTATGCAACCTAAGAGGTAGGACCCAAGCATGTGTAGAAATGGTGGTCAACACACACTGACCCCACAGAGATAGCAAACCTGCTAGTGGATATATTTGGTGAAAATTTCACCCCCTTATCCCCTCCTAGCTTACAACAAACCCTCCCCCAAACTCCACCCCCACCTTACATATCTGTACGACAGATCATCAAAGCCCTGTTCAAGGCAAAGAACTTGGCCTCTGTGAGACCAGATGACATCCCAGGCTGTCTTCTAAACAGGCTAAAACATGAACTAGCATCAACACCAAGTATCCTTTTCAATCATAACCTAACCACAGGCTTTGTTCCTGTGGAATGGAGAAAAGCTACAGTAATTCACCCTCCATAAAGGTGGCCTAGCAACAGACCCAGGGAATTACAGATCCATAAGCCTGACCAGTCTCATCTGTAAGGTCATGGAACATATCATTATGGACCTAATAAATAAAGATATAGGTGACCTTCAAACCCTAGATCCTACCAAATTTGGCTTCCTGAAGGACAGATCCTGCCTGTTAAATCTGGTGGATTTCTTTGAAAATGTGACCAAGGCCATTGATGAGGGCAAATCTGTGCACACAGCATACCTCAACCTCGCAAAAGCCTTTGATACCATCCCACATTTAGGCATTGCCAATAAACTTAGCAAACTGAATGTAATCCCCTTTGTTGTAAGATGGGTTGCCAGCTGGTTCACAAACCAGATACACACTATCAAAGTGGGTGACTCCAAATCAACCAGCAGACTTGTTACCAGTGGGGTGCCACAGGGGTCAGTGCTGGGTGCCCTACTATTTAGAACATACTTCTCAGAAGTTCAGGTCAAAACTAAGGGGTTGTGGCTGACCAAGTTTGCAGACGACTGCAAACAAGGTGCAATCATTCAATCCCCAGATGATGTCAGTATACTTCAGGAGGGTGTTACACAGGCCAACTGGTGTCTAAGTCATGATCTGAAATTAAATGCAAAGAAATGCATCATCATTCCATTCAGCACAAACAATGTCCACTCACACTATCAAATCAACAACAATTTCCTAAGTACCCATGAAGTGGTAAGGGACCTGGGATCACAAGTTGACTGTGACCTTAGCTTAGACCACCATGTATCTACTGTAGTAAGGAAAGCTTTCTATGTAACACACTTGATTAGTTAAGGCATCACCTTGAGAGCAAAAGAAGTTATTACCCCCCCTCCCATAATCGGCTCTTATCTGGCCCATAATTGAGTATAACACCCCATTTGACATGTACTGTACTAAGCACCTACAGCAATTAGAGAGACCTCAGAGGTTTCTAACAAAGAAGATCAAGGGCCTCCAGGATGTGCCTTACATGGACGGACTAAAGTCCCTGCCACTATATTCCGTATTGTATTGCCTTCTTAGGGGAGACTTATGCCTGGCCCATAGCGCAACCCAAGACCCAAACCTAATGAACTTACTGCATATCCATAAATCAAATGGGTCTAGGGCTACCCATTCCAGGGACTTAAATATGGCTTGTGACTTAAATAGGAAATGCTGGAGGGACAGACTTATCACCCAGTGACTGACACATTTTTGGAACAGGCCACCAATCCATGTGAAACAGAGCATCGCTATGACACTGTTCAAAAGGAACCCAGATGACTGTATGAGGCACTGTAAATTCTTACCGGGGATAGTGCCCACAATCCTCCTGGACATTGGCATTCATCACTAAATGCAATCCTCAGTATTGAGTAGTACTTTTACTGTATTACATTGGGTTGAAATGGCTAGGCTTAAAATGATCTCAGAGTAGATAGCCTAGTAATATCCTATAATCCTATGATTCTATAATTAGACCTCTAGATTGGTTAGACAAGAAAACTTTATGGAGCTACTTCAAGTCCAAATTACAGTGGGTAAGACCCCCCCTTCAGGTCACCAACAGTTCCAGGTTCCCTTCCATGAACCAAGATGCCCATACAGCTTATTTAGACCTACTTGGGACAATTAAGATACAACCTAACACCCTAGTCATGGATGACTTCATTTATCCTCCCATCAATTGGGAAACTTATATGAGCCAAAACTCACTTGAACAAAAGTTCCTGGGCTTTGTTAACTCAATTGCACTGGAACAAATAGTGCACCACCCCACAAGGGGCTCCAATATTCTAGACCTGGTCCTCACCAACATGAGTAACCGATGCAATGCCTGAAGTGTAGGGCCCACACTTGTTAAATCCAACCATATGTCAGTCATTTTAAAGTAGTACTAGCATCAAAACTCCCCAAAGGAGAAGTCAGGCTGAAAAACTTCACCAAAGCTAACTATACCCTCCAAAGGGAAGGTATAATTGACTTCCAAACTCCAGTTTCCACAGATGGCATTGATGGCAATACTAAGGTATGCACTGATGCCCTGTATAAACATCTACACAAATATATAGACACAGCAATGCCAGATAGTATTAAAGCAAGATCCTCAAGAAAAAGCAAACCATCTTGGTGGATGTCTAGGATTAATAAATTATACAATAAGCAAAAAAGGCTGCTGTCTAAAAATACAAAAGTGAGATCCCAGAATTGGGAGAGCACCCTCCTCAGCCTAAACAAGCAAATAAGACAACTCATAAAATCATCAAAGAGCAACTATGAGAAAAATTAGCAACCATAACCAAAGATAACCATAAGGCTTTTTTCGTCTACATCCACAACCTAAAAGGCAGGACTCAGATGTGTGCTGAACTAATTGGGGATGGCATCACACACACTGACCCTGTGGAAATTGCAAACCTGAGAACAGACAGGTTTGGTGAAAATTTCACTCCACCATCCCTCCCAAGTATACCACAAGCCATGTCTTCATCATTTCCTCGTCCCTGCGTCTCCAAAGAGCAAGTCATCAATGCTCTCTCCAAGGCTAAGAACACAGCCTCCATGGGACCAGATGGCATTCCAGGCTATGTTCTTAATGTTCTGAAACAAGAGATAGCTGATCCATTAGGCAGTATATTCAACAATAGCTCAAGTACTGGCTTTGACCTACCGAATGGAAAACAGTGACTGTTATCCCCATCCATAAGGCTGGCTTGGCAATAGACCCGGTTAACTATAGACCCATAAGTTTAACCAGCCTTATCTGTAAGGAAATTAAATGATTCATCATGGGCCTCATAAATAAGGATATAGGTGACTTCCAAACCCTGGATCCATCCCAGTTCGGTTTTGTCAAGGGCAGGTCATGCCTGCTAAACCTGGTGGACATCTTTGAAAACATGACCAGAGCCACAGACGAGGGCAAAGCTATGCACACAGCCTGCCTTGACTTGGCCAAGGCCTTCAACACTATCCCAAATTCAGGCATCATTGACAAACTAATCCAGTTAAATATCAACCCCTATGTTGCCAGGTGGGTTGCAAACTGTCTCACAGATCCACAACACTCAGTCAAAGTGGAAGACTTTACCTCTGCCAGCAGACCTGTCACCAGTGGCATCCTACAAGGGTCAGTGCTGGTCCCCTTTTTGTTTGGCATATACTTCTCAGGTGTCCAGGCCAAAATGGAGGGGCTTTGGCTAATCAAGTTTGTGGACGACTGCAAATTAGGTGCTATCACTGAATCCTTGAATCTCCTAGTAATGTCAGCGTACTTCAAAAGGGGTTACACAAACCATTGATTGGAGCCAAAATCATGGTCGTAAACTAAATGCTAAAAAAATGCATTATCATTCCCTTCAGCAAAAACAATGTCTCTGCTGATTATAAACTAAACAATAATATCCTAAGTAGCAATTCAGTAGTGAGAGACCTGGGAACACAAGTTGACTGTGACCTCAACTTTAGCCACCATGTGTCGAATGTTTTGAGGAAGGCATTCTACATTGCTCACCTGATTAGCAAAGACATCGCCTCAAGAGAAAAAGAGGTTATAACTCCCTAGTAATCGTCCCTCATCAGACTTATTATTGAATATAATGCTCCCTTTGGTATGTACTGTACCAGACATCTGGAGCAACTTGAGATACCTCAGAGATTTTTAACTAAAAAAATACAGGGTCTCTAGCACATGTCTTAGACTGACAGACTGAAGTTGCTGTCACTCTACTCAGTAGTGTATGGACTACTCACAGGTGACTTAAATCTGGTTTAAAGGACTATGTTTGACCAAAATCTAATGGAAATGCTGCACATCCGTAAGTCAGATGGGACTAGAGTCACCCATTCCAGGGACCTCAGTCTAGCCTGCGACATAAACAGGATCTGCTGGAAAAACAGATACATCTCTTAGAGGTTGCCTCTTCTCTGGAATAGGCTTCTAATCCATATCAAGGAGAGCACCTCCATGACACTGTTTAAGCACAACCTGGACAACTGGATGGGAAACCATCAATTTCTACTCTGGATTGCCCCGGCTTCTCTCCTGGACATGGGTAGTCTGTGTTAGAAAAATCTTGGGCATAAATGATATCTCTCATCTAGCATTATATTGTGATTTAATGGCTAGGCTTTTAAAGACCCTCAGGTCAATATCCTAGTAACATCCTATGAACCTGTGAACCTCGTGCATGATTGTCATAGTCTGTTATAATATTTGACTATTTTTGTGTCAATAGCACTAGGTCAAACCGTCAAAGCTGTCAAAATTGTCCGATGTGCTATTCATTCAGTGTTTCAATACCCTCTATCTTAATGAGCATAAACAACCAATGGGGTTCAGTATGACAGCTTGACTGGCTATCATGATGAACTGATGATGGCCATTAAGTGTCCAGGAATGGCAAATTTCAGAGTTGGCAAACCTAGGCAGATACTGTGCTATAAATAAATATTTTACATCTTTAAAATCACTATTCAAAGTAATATATTTCTAACAGTAATAATACATAATATTAATAAATTGATAATAATCAATTGTAATATTAATTAATATTAAAATAATATGCTTTGTGAAAGGCTGCTGATATAGTTATATATTCATTAATTATGCAAATAATTTCTTCTTCTATTTATACTTGATTGGCTTAAATGAACAGTATATTTTATAACGGTACTAGCCATTTTGGTGAAATGGCTTTCTCACTTAGCTGTGCAAAGTTCCATAACATTTTTATCAACATGATACTGCCAATAAAAAGGATAAGTGAATATTCTGAAGCATACCACTGTTTATAGTGTTTGCCATGCAGCAGGAGCAGACATGGTGACATAGCTGAAGTAATGAGACATACCAATTAGAATAATGGCTGTAGTCTCAAGCACAGTGATACTATTACTGTATTAGAAAGTTCTAAGTAAATATGAGGCCTTGCTAGACAGTAACATTGCATAGAAGGGCTTCACTACTTGGTGCTAAACAGTATAAACTGATTTCCTTTTGTAAAGTGTCGGCCTCAGGCCATTGTTTAATTTTATTAGGTGTATCAAATTTTGATTAATTCAAAGTGTCTGCTACTGAAATGCCTGTTGTGTGAATTTATTAGATGCAAACTACTAGCAGCAGGGGCACTGGATTTTCAACTAAAGTGGATTAATTGCACAGATACAAAACTTCAGAATATAGAAGGCTGTGAGTTTTCTTTTTAAATTTGCAGTATGAACAAGAGGTAAACAGTTGAGAAGTTTAGTAAAGGAAATATGTGCATCTGTAGAGCTTTTGCTGAGGTGAAGGAGGAGGATATTTATTTACAAATAATTCTATATTAACAATATTTTTATATAGCCATGATCAAGGATCACACTTTGTAAAACAAAGGAGAGATTCTTTGAAAGACATGCAGACAACATTACTGTATTAAATTTATGAACTCTGTATAAACTACTTAAGTACTTGTAGCGCACCCGCAGGTGTAGCTAAAGTAGATATGGGTTCCTTCCTACCTGACTCTGGTGACACCCCTTCTTTAGGCTCAACACCCCAAGGTGGCAAGTGATAACAGATTTTATTCTAGGTGACACTTTAGATTTAAAGGGCAAGAGCACAACAATAAACAAATTATTTCAACAGTGCACCAGTTAGCAGTAAGGCAGAGTGAGATATGCATGTAATGAAACCATACATTTACCCCCTTCCCCAGAACTCAAAGGAAAAGATGCTGACATTCAAACATGCACACAAAGGCAATATCAATGAGCAGTAAAGCTTTTATTATGCAGCAACACAAACACGGAAAAAATGCAATGTCATTGAGGGGGAAAAAGGGTTATAATACAACAGTACAGATATGAAAAAGATGCAATGTCATTGAGCAGTAAAGATTCTTGAAGGCAACAGTACTAACATGAGCAAAATGCAATGTCACTGAACAATAAAGATTTATAATGCAACAATACAAATATGAGAAAATGCAATGTCATTTAGCAATAAAGTGTCTTTAAGGCAATAGTACTAACACCCTCTATCCCCTAGATAAATCTAAACAGACCAGCTATGATACACTCTATTGTACCCTGTTCACTGGCCAGTGACTACTTACAGTCCTACTGTTGGCATGATGGGGCCCAAGGTTGGAGCTCATATGGATCCCAGCTATTTGTAATCCAAAAAGCATTTGGGGGGAATGAATATCCCAGTGATCAGGCACCGCAGTTCCTCTGATGAGAAAAATGGAAAATCACCCGCCAGAACTCTGGTAGTCATCTATGGCATCTTTGCACTAGGCCAAATGGAACTCCTTTTCTTTCCGAATCATATGCAGGCGTGGAACTACTGGTTTTAGAACTTCTCTCCTGAATCCACAAAGCACCATCATCCAGGACTTCAGCAAGAGACAGACACAAACTGCTATCTCACTTGTCTGTCCCTAAACACTAGAAGAAAAAAAGTCCAGTCATGCTGCAAGGCCCTTTTCCCTTCAGCTAGTCTTTCAGTCTTCCCTCCTTCAGCTAGTGTTCCAGTTTCCTGTCTTTCACTTTAGAAATTGTCTTTTATATTCTTGAAAAGAAGCTCCACCTTGTGGCATAATGTAAAACTGCAGTCTATTACTTCTACAATGAAATACAGTGGGAGCTACATACTATTTCCACCCATCATTTTCTATAGGTCCATAACACTGAGTGACCCCCCAAAAAGCAGTATTACTCTTGAGTAAACCTCCATTACTACATACTATTTCCTGCTATTTTTTACAGAACTTAGCAAAGCTTGGAATCCTAATCTGTGCTCCACATGTGTTTTACTTGTACCCAGTGCCAACTAGGCAATTCTAAGTACTTCAACTGCTAAATCAGACTTGCTTAATTTATTGTGAGTGCCCACTATTGTTTCCTGCTTTAATTTGTGCATTTCACTGTGTTTTATAAACAAATGCACTTCCTGTAACTGTTACTGCTGCAAGCCTGTCTTAAAATCACTTTCAGCAAGGGATTTCCAAATAGTTTTTTAACTGGTTTGTTGTAGCATTGCACTTGGTGATCTCTTCTACTGTGTTTTTACATTAGGACTGTGTTTATTCATCTTGTGGCAAAGGGTGAATTAGCTGGAAATACACAAAAGGGCTCATGGTGTAGTTGTTGTGTTGACCAGAGGGCTCACTAGTTAGTTTTCTGTTTTTTTGTGCTGCTATAAATTGGGAGTGTTGGTACAGAGGTGCTCACTTTGCAGCAGTAGCAGCAGTTAGCACAGCTCTGTACAGCAGCAAACATCTAGAAAGCAAATTTTTCATTCAGAAAGGTCCATAAAACTGTACCCTGTAAAGAAGTAAATATAGAGCAAATATCTGGCACAATGGCAAGCTTAGAGCAACTAGTTGGGCGTCAAATGGCAATATCAATAGATTTAGTAGAAATCAGTATTGTGTAAACATTAAAGTAAGTAAAATTTAGTACTGTTTCACATAATCTACCCCAGTATACCATCCTTATTAGTCTGCACCAACAAAGCACCCTTTCTAATCCCAATACACCACTCCCCTTGTAGCTCACCAATTAAAGGCTGAGACAGCATGGATATGTAATGTCCTAACTTCACCACAACCAGCTTGGTGGATATGGGCATCTTATGACAATGTAGCAATTATCTCATGTTTATCAGTACCCACTTAATCTTTAAAGAAACAGACATGTGAGATGTATACTTACGCAACAACACTGGAGGTTAAACTCAGGTTGTTGAAACCACACACACAATACCCACCTCACATAGCATACAAAAACATATAGACTAATGTATGCTAAGGCACTTAAAAGAATTCTTCTTAAACAACAAAGATTGCCTAGACCACCTGTTGGCAAAACTATGCCTCAGAAACCCCAAAGGCACTCAGAAATAACAACACTTAACACCACATGTAATCACTCTAAATGGAGCCCCAAACACTGAACCCCTAAGGCAAGCAAACACACTTTCCAGGATTCTTGTCATAGGGGACTCCACTGTAAGACATTCTGGTGACCATTTACCAGGCTAAGCAAGGAGATGATTATGATTAGTTGCTTATCTGAAGCCTAGATCTGCCAAATCACACATACACTCAAGTTGTTACACCACAGGTACCAGTATGATTCGATCATAGCCCATGTAGGTGTAAATGACCTGAGATTTACCTCCCTGGACTATATGAAGGGAGATATTATGGAGCTCTCAGGCTATGTGCCTCAAGCTGGTATAAGCCTGGCACTCAGGAACATATTACTATTACCTAAGATGATGCCACAATATAAGCCAAAGATGACTGATTTAAATAATTGGCTGTCTTTCTGGTGTCATTCTAAGGGGATCCAATATTCCTCACCTTGGGAGGACATGCTTAACAGACCACATTGCTTTGCCAATGCTGGTCTGCACCTGTCTTCTCTAGAAATATTGGCTAAAACTTTATCTACCCTGTAGTGCTTTTTTTAGGGAATGCCAATTTGACAAACCTTCCGACATTGCAAACTTAACTTGACTGAACCTTAAAGTGTTACTGCTTAATGCCAGGAGCCTAAATGAAAAATTACACTCCTTCTAAGCCCCCCTCACACTGGAGAATATAGACATCTGTGCAGTTACCAAAACATGGTTTAAAGTTACAGAGATTAACCTGGCAGTGCAAGGTTTCAGTGCCTTCCACAGTTTTAGACCAGTAAATGTACAGACAATGGCTAAATTTGAAAGTATCATGACATACATCAGTAATAAGCTTACCTCTAGGTTGGTCAAACAGAATGATGTGTTGAAGTTCCTCCATGTACAGGTCACCATAGGCAAAATCCTCCACCATATCCTAGCAAGCTATAGGTCACCATCCACATTCCAAGAAGTATACTTAGACCTGCTGGAAATAGAAAGCATCCAGCCTAACATCCTACTCATGGGAGACTTTAATTACACATTTATAGACTGGGAATTCAATATGGTCTCAGCTCTGCAGGCCAGATATTCCTGGACTTCGAAAACATAAACACTCTTGACCAAATAGTGAATATGCCCACTAGAAGCTCCAATATATTGAACCTCATATTCACAAACAGGGGAGAATGCTGTATCACCTCCCCATGCCTTGTCCTCCCTTGTCCAATGATAAATCTGTCTCCTTTGAAATCAAAACTATCACTGCAGCCCCAGTAAAGCCAGTAACAGTTAGGAACTATTCCAAGACCAGATACTTTTTATTAAGTGATGGTTTGTCAAAATTCAGTGCACCTCCAAACCCAGAGAACACAACAGCCTACACTGAATTTCTTGCTCTCAGCAACTCTGTAGAACCATGTCAGTGGCTGCATAGATGCTGCTGCGCCTACCAGACATAAGCCCAAAACTAGCTCTAAAAATAAACCACCCTGGTGGCATCCCAAATTAAACAGGATACACAGCAAAAACAATATGTAAAATATCAGGAAGGGCAATTCCCATAAAGGAAAATCTATCTCCTCAAACTAGCTAGGCAACTAAGAGAGCTACAATAGACCCCCTCTTATCTGGTCTCGCTGGGACCGGACATTAGACTGGATAAATGAATGGCTGGTTAATCAGAAAAAGCATAGAAAATAGCATTTATAGGTTATAAATCAAGTAGAATAATATGATTTGTGTTAGTATGCACTTTTCTAATGAATATGAAGTCTACAACTCAAATGTCTATCATTATTTAGCCCAGAGGAGGTGGACATATTATTTTTCTCTGTTGTCTTTTGCTAGGGTTATGGCAGAAATGTGATGGCTGGTTAAAGAGAGGCCAGATAAGAGGGAGTCTATATTCTCCCAGGTGAACGATAACCATGGGAGTATTCTTCAGCTATGTCAGAAACCTCAAGGGCTGTACACAGCAATGTGCTAAACTGGTGGTTAATGGTGCCACATTGACCTAGCCTGGTGATATAGTGATCCTGTTAGTGGGCAGATTCAAATTTACCCCCATATCACCCCCCAACCATTTGCCAATAAATAGCAAAAAGACATAATTGTGCCAACTATAACTAGGAAGCATGTATTGTCTGTGCTTGGTAAGGCCTCGGTAAAGCCTCAATTGGCCCCAATAACACCACAAGATACTTCCTGAACAATCTGAAATATGACTTATCATGAACCCTGGAGTCACTATTTAACTATAGTCTTAAAACAGGCTTTGTGCCTCAAGAATAGAGGACTGCAGTGGTCATTCTCCTTCATAAGGGAAGACCTATAACAAAGTCTGAAAACTACAGGTTCATTAGTCTGACTAGTGTTATTTGCAAAGCCATTGAAATAATTATTACGGGGATTCTCAACAAGAACATAGCAGACCTCCAGACACTGGATCCAACCGTGTTTAGCTTTGTCAAAGAAGGTCACGCTTACTGAACCTGGTGGATTTCTTTGAAAAGGTCACTAAGGCAATGAATGATGGCAAAGTGGTGCATACTGTCTAGCTAGATCTGGCTAAAGCACTTGATACAATACCTCACTTGGACATCATCAACAAATTTATGGAACTAGGCATAAACATATATAATATGCTGGATAGCTAGCTGGCTCATGGATAAGACACAAGAAATTAGGAGGCCACCTCTACAAAGAGGTCAGTCACCAGTGGAGTCCCTCAAGGCTTTGTGCTGGGCCCACTCCTCTTTGGCATCTACTTCTCAGAGGTGGAAGCCAATATTAAAGGCCTCTGGCTAACCAAGTTTGCAGATGATTGCATACTGGTAGCAGTCATTGAGTCCTCCTCATGATGAGAACACCCTTCAGGAAGGTCTAACACAGAAATATGCTTGATGCCAAAGACATGGCTTAAATCTGAATACCAAAAAATGCATTATAGTACCTTTTAAGAAGTTGGCCACACCAGGTAACAACATCATCAATAAAATACCCCAAAAAGTTGATTCACTAGTCAGAGATCTGGGAGCTCATGTAGACAGTAACCTAGCCTTCAACCAACTTGTGTCCAAGATAGTAAGAAAATCCTTCTATATTGCTCAATTTATAAGTAAGGACATGACATCATGGAGTGTAATGCTCCCTTTGGTATGTACCAGACAAGACACATGCAGCAAGTGGAATGTCCATAAAGGTTCCTTAGAAGAAAAATACAAGGAGTAAACTCAATGCCCTTTGCTGATCGCCTCAAAGCCCTGCCTCTTTACTCAATATTATACAAACGTCTGATAGGTGATCTTTGTCTGATGTTAAAGGCATCCCTGGACACTATTTTGATTAACCTTTTGCACATCTGCCAAACAAACAGCATCAGAACTACTAGAACAAAAGACCTAAATTTTGTTTGCAACATAAATAGGACATGTTGTAAAGACAGATATGTTTCTCAGAGAATTCTCATTCTCTGAAACAGGCTCCCCAGCCATGTAAAGCAGATTTCCTCCATAGCCTTATTTAAGTACAACTTGAATCAATGAATGGGCACTCAGAAATTTTCCTGTGGTCTGGTGTCTATATTTCTGATGGACAGAGGCAGTCAGTAAATCTCCCTCTATATAAATCAAATGTGTGGGTCTCATTTGGGTTATGCAACTAGGCTTATAAAGACACTAGCAGTCATTAGCTCAATATACACTTCTGTATAAACCTAGTAACTTAATAGTTCTTGCAAATATTTTTTGACCTTGCAGAGTGCACCATACAAACTGAAAGTAGTAATGATATGAATGGAACCAATGTATTTTATCTATCAACAGGCAAAGGACAGCCACAAAGCCTTTGTTGACTTCACTAGTAACTTTAGAAACAATGTCTAGCACCATGCATATCTAACAGTAAATTATATCACATACTCTGATCCAGAAGACATAGCTAATCTACTAGTGAATAAATGTAGCTCTAACTTCACCTGTTCTACCCTTGCACATGCTCAAATCTCATAACCACATCTGTACCCCCCTTAAATAAACCATGAATATGTCTTTAAGGTGTTATCCAAGACCAGGAACACTGCTTCTATGGAACCGGATAACATACCAGGCCTGCTTACTAATCTGAAACATGATCTGTCAAACCTCCTATAGAGTCTATTGAATGCCAGCTTAAAAACAGACTTTGTGCCATTCAAAAGAAGAACAACATCTCTTGTTCTCTTGCACAAAGCCAGTGTGCCTGTGGACATTTGGAAATTATAGGCTCATAAGTCTGACCTGCCTCATCTGCAAGGCTATGGAAAGAATCATTATGGAATTATTAAATAAGAACATAAACTCTTGACCCAATCAAATTCAAATCTGTTAAGGGCTGACCCCACCTATTTTACCTGGTTGACTTCTTCTAGAAGGATATTGAAGCAATGGATAAGGGCAAATCAGTACATTCTGCACATCTAGTCCTCACACTGTCATTGAAATCCATTCCACACTAATGTATTGTAAATGAATTATCACAGTTAAATGTCAGTTTCTATGTGGCTCATTGGACAGCAAACTAGCTGACTAGCAGAGCCCAGTCAATTAAGTTAGACAGCTCTAGTTCCTCCAAAAGAGCTGCACTAGTAGTGTATACAAGGGATCAATCCCCAGGCCACTCATCTTTAACTTTTATTTAATGGAGATCAAAGCTACTATTATGGGTTACAGCTGACCAGATTTGCAGATGAATAGAAACCTGAAGCCATCGCAAACTCCCCAGAGGACGCCAAGATCCTCCAAGAGGCCCTTTCCCAAACCAATGGCTGATCTCAAAACCAGGGACTAAAACTAAATGGCAAGAAATGTATAATAGCATCTTTCAACAAGCAACAACTCCCCTGTAACTATCAAATTGACATCACACCCCGGAAAATGAACTCACTAGCTAGAGAAAAGGTAATCTATGTAGGCAATGAACTTTCCTTAGATCACTATGCATTTGCTATTTAAGAAAGTGCTTTTTCACTGCACAGCCTAATACTAATGGTATGGCATCCAGGTCCAGGGATGTGATCATCTCATTGCATTCTGTACCAGACAGGCTAGACATTGAGCATAATGCACTTATCAGTATGTACCTGTCTAATAGTTTTGCTCAACTCAAATGCCCACAATGCTTTCTTACTAAATCTTAAATCATACAAGCTATGCAGACAACCTCAAAACCATGTAGGTCTTCTCATAGTCATATAGGCTACTGAGCCTTGTGTACAGAGCCTCAGTATATCTTATTCTGTCAGATCTAGTGCACATTAACTAGTTCCATGGGCCAGAAGTGCCCATTCAGGATATCTAAATCTCTCTGGCAACATGACTAGGCAATGTTGGAGGAAAAGATAAATATCACAGCAAATACAGTTTCTTTAAAATCATCCTCCTGTCCACATAAAGCAAATTCCTTCACTTACACTACTCAAAAGTAATTTAGATGAATGGCTGGGTAACTGTAAATTCACCTCCTGGTTAATCAACTTTCGCCTTCATATATAGGGGTAAAATGTAAATGTTTTGCTCACCTTTGGGTTAAACTTCAAATATAAGGGCTAAAAATGTCATGTAACTGCATGGCTAGGCATCTAAAGATTCTCATGGATCAATAGCCTATAAGTACCTTTTAACCTATAGCAAAACAGTAACCCTTAAACATCATGCAACATATTGATTAAGCAGCTTCATTTAGAAATTGCTATAGTACGGCAAACATCTTTTACAGACAAACCATCCTTATTCTTCTCTCTCAGACAAAGGATGATGTTTCTGAGAGCGGACTAAAACTTTACGATAAACTAGCTTCTGAATGTATTATTCTGTTATAAGAGTAGGCTTGTGCTTACTGGTGTGGCCTATTGGTTTGATTTTTTTAGATTTTTAGATAGATGGTTCTATTACCTCAACTACAGGTGGAGACCTAGTTTTTTGTTTTTTTTGTAAGCATTTTGGTGCCATAGTGTTAAATATACTCAGACAGCCTTTTTTGTCATGTTTCTAAGCAATGATCCATAATTCTGATCTGCAGTGAAAGCAGCTCACTTTCCAAAGTTCAAAATCTCAGTGGTGCTTTGGGCAACATTAGTACAGTGCAACATTAAATCCAAAAGAGGAAACAGCTTACAACCTCGTAAATCCACAAAAAACAAAGCTTAAACAGCACTTGGTAGCGGATGCAACCAGATCCCAAACGAAAGCCAATGCACGAAGTGAGCAAAAAATACTTCTTTAATCAACCAAAATAAATCACATAGAACACATACACATTCTCATTAAGCGCTTTCATCCACTCTATAATGGACTTCATCAGAATGTTTGAACGGCTGTTTTTCAGGCTATTTAAATATCTTTTGGCGCCAAACAGTCACTCCAACTTTGTTTAATTTAAAGTGACCCAATGCCTATTTTGGCAGTTCAAATTATACCCCAAACAAGAAATACATATTCCCTCATAATTTAAATAAAATAGGTGCATATAATTGATTAACAAACATATTAAATAACTTAATTAAATCAACAATGTTGAGAGGCTTGTAAAAACACTAACGTCACTAAAATATTTCATAAGTTGATCAGTACAAATTCATTAAAATATCTAGCAATCTGTGGACACTCAATGCATGTCATGTGTAAACTATACATTTCATAACAGATCTGTACATTTCATTAGATATATTTATGTACAATTCATCAAGGAATATATATAATATAATATGATAGTCTCAATACATTTCATTAAAAAAAAAAAATATATATATATATATATATATATATATATATATATATAATATATATATATATATATATATATATATATATATATATATATATATATATATATATATATATATATATATATATATATATATATATATATATATATATTAATGCATAACCTGTGCATGTCATAAATACCCTATGCAGTAGTAAATACATGATATATAAAAAATATATATGTCTTAAAAATCTATGGGCCAGATTCAGGAAGGCTTACACGGAGTTTAAGAGTAGTGTAAGCCTCCGTGTAAGCCTCCTGATTCAGCAACAGCCCAAATCTCTGTGTAAGAGACAGCTAACACGTCTCTTACACGGAGTTGGCGTGGAAATGCTCAATACCTCATTTGCAGCTCCAAGATATGCAAATGAGGTATGTGAGTGATCCACGAAGCCCAAACCAGTCCGTGTAACGGACGTGTTAGCTGCAGAAATGTACTCAGCTGACAACTGAGTACATTTCTGCAAAATTAAAAACGGAGCTATGTCAGCTCCAAATAAAGGGTGCATTTGTTACAGTAAGCATGCCAATGGCCAAATATGTGGCCATTGGCATGAAAAAAAGTTATATAACTTTTTTTTTTCACGGGATTTATGTGTTTAACTGTAGCGCACACCCGCGCAAATGGGGTGTGCTACCTAAAACTGAAAACCGAAGCTTATAAGCCCACAATTGTGGGATTTATGTATTACATGAAATGTCAATGGAGGGACTTGCAGAGCAAAAACAATATGGCCTCCGTTTAGTGGTTGTCAAGGGGGGGAAGCTCCGTGTAAGATATGTAACTAAGCATTACTAGGCAATCCTATGTAAATGAGGGTTACAATACTGAATCACACTGCCACATAGGTAATGAGCACTTTCTGAGTAGTGTAAGAGTTAGAGAAGGGGTAGGAACAGAGTAAGAGGTAGGTGACATCATGGGGAGGGATAGAAAGAAATGTACCAGATTGGAGGGCAATGTAAGGTAAGAGATGACAGACAGACATCAGGGAGGGAGGTGTGTCCCAACAGAACACTAGGAAAGTGAAGAAATTGAGGGCATACGCTATCCCTACACTCAAAGTTTCTTGATATACGTGCATCTGGCGTGTGCGCGTGTGAGGCAGGTTCTACATGTGGGGCGTGTTGCAAACTGTTTACAATGGTTTGCGTGCTGCGTGTGTAAGGCAGTGTCTTGTAGCGTTTTAGCATGAATCAGCCTAGCTAACACCGTGTAAGGATGTGTCTTGTAGCGTTTAAGTGACTGTGAGCATGTTTAAGCTGGTGTGCACATTGCTCCCCTCAGGAAACAGAGAGGAAGCAGGAAACAACCAAAATACAGGAAACTGCCAGGGAATACTGCTGGAGTTAATTGGTGGAAACAATTGGAAGCAGGCAATTACACAGGCAGACTAGAAACCAACCCAGCACTTAAAACACAACAAAGAGCAGTGCAGGCTGTTTCTCACAAGAGATACTGCCAGAAACTAAGCTATCAGAATTGAAAACTGAAAAAAGCTGAACTCAGAGCAGAAATGCTAGGGGCTGCCATAGCTGTTATAATCAGACATAGGCGAATTGCTGAGGGTGGTGATAATGCAGATGCTGACAGACAACCCAGAGTGAGGAGAAGGAGAAGAGTATACAGGCCCAGGGTCACCAACCATGGGTTACATGAGCTGGAGATAGTAGAGCGCTATAGAGTGGACAGAGAGCTCCTGCAGCAGATTGTTGAGCTGTGCAGGCCACGCCTCACACACAGAACCAACAGAGGGGAACCCATCCCAGTAGAAACCAAGGTATGTGTTGGCCTAAGAATACTAGCAACAGGTACCTTCCAGAGACCAACTGGCGATATGATGGGGATATCACAGGCATCAGCCTCCAGGGTACTGCACCAGTTCCTGGATGCCATGTCACCACATGTCAGTGATCATATATATGTCCCTAATGACCATGAGGTTGTGGCCAGCAATATCGTCTCTTCCAGCAAATAGCGGGATACCCTGAGGTGCTGGGTGCAATAGACTGCACGCTTTATACGCATCAAGGCACCACCGGTGAGCGGGTAGAGTCTACATTAACCGCAAGGGATACCCCTCCATCAACTGCCAGGTCATGTGTGATGCCCAGGGCATAATAATGAATGTGTGTGCTGGCTGCCCTGGGAGCTACCACGATTCCCACATCTGGCATCTGGCGCAGCTGTACCAATCATTTGCCAATGGGGACTTCCCACACGGACACCTAGTGGGGGATGCTGGTTATGCACTTGAGCCATGGCTGATGACACCCATCAGAAATGCACACACACCCGAACAGGAACTCCATAATGAGGCACACGCACAAACACGTAATATCATAGGGCGTGTGTTTGGGCTGCTCAAGTCACGGTTCCGGTGTCTGGACACGTCTGGTGGAGCTTTGCAGTACACACCAACTACATGTACCCAAATGATCATGATATGTGCTATGCTACATAATATGATCCTGCGGAAACAGCTGCAGCAGGACCAGCACAGGGCTGGGCCAAACATCCCCCCACCATTGCCAAGGCCACCACAGGCAGGGGGTGACTTGGAGGAGGAACAACCTGACCTTGTCCCAGTAGGCAGAAGGAGGCGTGCCCAGTATGCCCTGGCCTTGGCAAAGAGGCAACGCATAGCACATATGCTTGGTCAGTAGGAACACTGGGACTGATACCCGCTCTGACTCACTCATACAGTAACAGGGATGCCTAACATGACACAACCTGCTTCCAAGCGTACAGGGAGTGTAGTATGTGCATCCGACAGAGGCAGCCCTGCAGCACCACCCGAGGCATGAATGCCATGTGTTAAGTAATGTAACACCATGTATCATATGCACACCTGAGGACCATGACTAACATCCACCCTCACCAATCATAAACCACAAAACACAAACCCACCTCATAGCTATCACAAGGGATAGGAACCTAGATGTAATGCTACCCAATGCCAAAGGTATAAACAGCAAGATGTGTGCAGTGTAAATGCACACAGTATAGGGAATGCACATATCAGTGCTGTAATAGAAAACAGGGTCAAAGCGCACATCAGCACCCTGACACTACCAGGGTCACACCTCATACAGTGATGTACATGTGCAAAAACATGGAACAAGATACAAAATGAGGGTGACTACCAATAAATGGCATGGATAACCACACACCCCTGTTGTTACCACAACAAGAAGCAACATGCATTAGCCATGGTCAAACACCAATGGCTAAAACTGACTACTACTATATAGCTTGCTGCAGACCACTGTCCTAATAGCAGGAACTGCCCCAGGCCTATGTTCACAGGTTCACAGGTTCATACTAGGCTATCTGCCCTAGGGCATTTATAAGCCTAGACCAGAGTTCCGTGGAGTCTGCGCCCCTTCACTCTGACGGATAATTTGCCCATTATATTGCTGTGCCTCTGACAAGCAGTGATACTGAGGTTATCCCTGGGGCATACCTGCAATCTCCCATCCATTGATTAAGATCTCACTTGAACAAAGCCAGTGAGGTACTCAGCCTCACATGTACCAGGATGTTGTTCCACAGCATAGGGACTCTCTGGTTGAAGAATCTGTCCCTCCAGCACATCCTGTTAATATCTGTGTTGAGGTTTAAATCTCCTGCCACTGTAGTTCTGATGGATGTAGAGGTCTTGAGGTGAAGCGTGTACATTAACTCAGGTTTGGACATGGCCTTGGATGTCAGGCACAGGTCACCTCTGAGCAGACGGTAAGTCACGGAATCAAGCTGGAATTCCTTCAGTCGGGCAGCATAAGAAATATGTTTGAGACCCTTTCTCCTCCTGTCGAGGAATTTGTGGGCCCATCCAATTGCCATAGGTGTCGGGTCATATACATGCTGAATGGGGCATTGCACTCAATCAATGGTCCGATGAGTGAAGAGTACAGGGGAACAATGACCTCCCTGGATCTAGATGTGAATCCCTGCATGATGAGGTGGGCAATGTAGAAGTTCTACCTAACTACCCTGGCAGCGTGAGTGTCAAACAAAAGGTTACTGTCAACCTGGGTGCCCAGGTCCCTGATAACCTCCTGTGTGCTTAGAGGATTGCCACCTACATGGGAACTAGTGGTAACCTTGTTCTTCCCAAAGGGTATGGCTATGCATTGTTTAGTGTTTAATGTAAGGCCATGGCTCTGGCACCAGTTATCCGTGTCTATGACACCCTTCTGAAGGATGTCTGTGTCAGATGGGTGTCCAACTATGGTTCCCAGTTTGCAGTCATCTTCAAACTTTGTCAGCCATAATCCTGCTGGGTTTGCTTGTACTTCTGAAAAGTAGATGCTGAATAATAGTGGGCCCAGGACTGAGCCCTGTGGGACACCACTTGTGACAGTTGTGGAGTGTGACATGGCACCAGCAAGTCTGAACCTGTCTGTTCTGTCACGTAGCCAGTTTGCAACCCATCTTGTGATGTATGGGTTCACATTTAAGCTGGTGATGTTTTCAATGATACCCGAGTGGGGTATTGTGTTGAAAGCCTTTGCCAGGTCAAGGTAGGCTGTGTGGAGTGCCTTGCCCTTGTCAATGGCCTTGGTGTCTGTTATGAAACAGTCAACCAAGTTTAAAAGGCATGATCTGCCCTCGACAAAGCCTAACTGGGTTGGATCTAATGTCTGCAAGTCCCCTATGTCCTCATCTATGACTTCCATTATGATCTTCTCCATAGCTTAGCAGACCCTGCTTGTCAAGCTGATGGGATGGTAGTTTCCGTGGTTGGTGGAGGCAGCCCATGTGAAGTGGGTCCATCATTGACATATGCCACTCCTTGGGAACATATCCTGAGTTGAGGCTAAGATCAAACAGCTGCCCTGACTGCGGGTTTAATTCTTGAGTGAGTTCATGGAGCACAAAACCAGGGACACCATCTGGTCCCATGGATGCTGCGTTCTTTCCCTTGGATAGAGCAGTTCCCACCTGAGCATTTGAGATGTTTGGGGGGCTACAATCCTCTTTCATACATATCTCTCCAGTTGTGGTGGAGGGTGGGGAGAAATCTGCACTGAACCTGTCAGCCAGTATGTTGGCAATGTCTGTAGGTTCAGTGATATTTACAACATTCTGAGCCTATTCTGAGCATATCTGGGAGTTTCCTCCCAGGTGTGTAACGTATGTTTAAAAGGCCTCATGGTTGTCCCGTGAGTCCTTAGTGGGTTTACTCCCAATATTAGCCTTGGATGATTTCATGGGGAACTCAGTGTTTCACCTATATTGAGCAGGGGTGTCTACCCTTCCACGGATATCGCTCTATCTTGTAGTACCTCCTTCCTTGTGTTGTAGTGCTTGTTTATGGCTGAGGTCCACCACACTGGGCGCTTGCCTCTGGTACAACGAGTCTGTGTTTTGTTTGGGATTGCCTCATCCATGCAGTCCTGAAGGTGCTGGTAGATGGCAGTTGTAAGTGATACAGTGGCTTGGGTAATGGTGTCTGCTGGCTTGGGGCTTTGAAAGAGACCACACCTGTCATTAGAAGTGTGTAGTCGGCTTCTGAGAAGTTCTGCACTGTGGTCTTTTCTATCTGGGGTGGGGGTGGGATGTGGACTTCCACTGAGAGTAGGTTATGATCTGATCTCACCAATGATGGGTATACCTCTGGTGTTGAACATTGTGAGCCCATGTTTGTGATGATGAGATCTACTATGTTGTCTCCTCTTGTGGGGATGGTGACTAGTTCTTCCATGGCATGTGAGTGTATGAACTCTAGGAACCTGTGGGCTAGAATGTTGGGGCTGTAGTACTGATCCCAGTCTATATTTGGATAGTTGGGATCACCCAGTGTGATGGTGTTTGCAGGTACATGAACCCGGGCCACTGTTTTCATGAAAGCTCTGTGAGGTACCTGAGTTTCAGAGGATGGCCTGTAACATGCTACAAACTGCAGAGCAGTCTTGCCTATGGTTAATTGCACCGGATGGTGTCCAATGCATCGTGTGTTGCCACCAACCATGAGGTGAGGGTGTCCTTGATGAATATTGCTATTGCCACCCCTCATAGTGGTAATATGTGTACTGCATAGATACGAAATATTGTGCCTCTGACTTAGTAGTGACACATTATGACCACCTTACATAATTGAATAATGTGACTATGCCTCTGTCTAGTCTGTGCCCCTGTCCACATGCAGCTGTCCAGATGTCTCTTGAAGAGAGTCAGTGAGGTACTCTGTCTAACATGAACTGGGATACTCTGCTAGAGTTTGAGATGCCTCTGAGTTATGACTCTGTCCCTTCAGCATGTCCTATACATGTATGTGCTGAGGTTCAAATCTTTAGCTCCCATGTTTCTGGTGGATGTGGATTGCTTGCAGTGGAGCATGTCTACCAAATCCTGACTGGACATGGTCTTGTATGTCAGGCATAGGTCACCTGTATTATGTGGTATGACACTGAAAAAAGCTTGTTTTAGTTATTCTTGAAGTATATGACATGTGTTGTAGATCCCTGATCTTCATGGTAAGGTACTTGTGGGGTCTCTCCAGCTGCTGCAAGTGCTGGTTGAGGTACATACCAAATGGGGCGTTGTATTCAAGCATGGGCCTGATAAGGGAGAAGTATAGTGGTACAATGACCTCCTATGGTCTGGATGGAATACCCTCCATGATAAGGTGGCCAAGATAGAAAGTCTGTCAAACAACTTTGGCAACATGGGTGTCAAATGAGATGTCACTATCTACATGTGTCCCCAGCTGTCTGATTTGTTTCCTGTACTCATTGGGTTGCTGTCTATGTACAGATCTGTGGGTACTGTGTTCCTCCCAAAGGGGATGGCTACACATCAGTTGCAGTCAGTTTCAGGCCATGAGTCCAGCACCAGCTATCTGTCTGTGTGACGGCAGTCTGTAGGATGTGTGTGCTGCCTGATGTATTCACTATGGTGCCCAGGTTGCAGTCATCTGTAAACTTTGTCGGCCACAACCCTCCTATGTTTGCTTTCACATCTGAAAAGTAAATACCAAATAAGAGAGGTCCCAGGACACAACCTTGTGGGACACCACTTGTGACTGGCTTTGAACCTGACAAGGCACCTGCAATGTTGACATTATGGGTTCTGTTTCTGAGCCATTTTGCAACCTATGCTGTGACATATGGTGTTATATTTCAGCTGTTGAGCTTGTCTATGATGCCTGAGTGGGGTATTGTGTCAAAGGCCTTAGCCAAGCGCAGGTAGGTTGTGTGTACTGTGTAGCCCTCATCAACGGCTCTACTGACAGTTTCAAAGTAGTCAACTTGGTGTAAAACGCAGGATCTGCCCTGTACAAAGCTGAATTGGGTGGGATCAAGGGTCTGTAGGACATCAATGTCTCTGTGTGGAAGCTCCATAATGACCCTTCACAAAGCTTTGCAGACAAGGCTGTTTAAGCTTGTGTGGTGGTAGCTGCCAGGGTCTGTGGAGGCATCTCCTTTCTGGAGTGGGACCACTGTTGCCGTACGCCAGTGTTCAGGTACAGATCCTGTAGCAAGGCTAAGGTTAAATAGCATCTGCATATACAGGTTTAGCTCCATCTGTAGTTCACATAGCATGCAACTGGGGATACCATCAGGTCCCATTGATGCTGTGTACTCGTCTTTGCTGACTGCGGCTCTCACATGGACATCCAGGATGACAGTGAGGTTACATACAGCTGTGATAACTATCATGTTTTGGGGGTGAGGGAGGGTACATTGCACTGAACTGGTCTGCCAGGGTGTCACTAATATCTGTCAGGTCCCTGGAATATAAGTTGTTGTGTACCAAATCTGAGCATATATGAGAGTTCCCACCCAGGCGTCAGACATAACTGAAGAAAGCAGTGTGGTTACCTTCATCGTCTGTGGTGATTTATGTCCCCAAGTTGAACTTGGGTGTCTTTATGTGAGAATGTAGCTTTCTACTACTGCTGATCACAGCTGCCTTACATTCTGGAGATGTAGCTCTGTCTTGCATTAGTATCCTTCATCTGTTATACAGTTCGTTTATGGCTGGGGTCCACCAGACAGGCCACTTTCCCTTGGTGGTGAGGGTCTCATTCTCATTTGTGATTGCATGGTCCATGCTTACTCGGAGATGTCCGTAGAAAGTGTCTGTGCAGGAGTCACCATTGTGTGTTGTGGTTTCCACTGGCCCAGTGGGCTTAATGGATACCATCTCAGTCCGAAGAAGTGTGAAGTCAGCTTCTGAGCTGTTTGTCACTATACCCTGGTATCATACTAGCACTGACACAGGTGTAGACAATTCCCCAGAATCCATCAAACAAAATGGACATGCAGGCTTACAGATGCCCTAGAGGGGTAGCCTAGTATGAACCCATTATGATACAGATTGTACAGGACACTACAGATAACCCCAAGGCTTTTGCAAATGATGGTAGTAAGCATGTTGTTGATTCCTGGATATGCTCCGGATCACACAGATATTACAAACAACATACCAGACACACACAGGTATGGCCAACATACATCCTGACATGTGCAGTGCAAACCCCCCCCCCCATAATGCCAAATACCTTCCCCACCAGACTGCCGCCTCCCTGACATTATGTCACCCTTACCACAGAATACGTACCCAAAGAGCAGTGTACAACAACAGTGGGTGTTCTCAACAAAGGTGTCTCCTGAATGGATAGTAAAAACAACCACCACAGAATCATGAGAGGTTTGGTCTGCACAGCTATGGAAAGGACCAGCATGTACCACAGACATAATGATATTGTGGATCTATTGACACCGACCCTACCCAGTGTGGGTTTACAAAGTGCAGACCCCACCCCTAAACATGTGTGACTCAGTTGAAACAGTACTTGAAGTCAGTGATGAGGGCAATGTGGTCCACACAGTGTAGCTGGACCTTGCAAAGCCTTCTGTACAATACCCTATGTGTTCCGTATAGATTTGCTCACCAGCTGATATATACACCCCAATGTCATGAGAGGGGTTGCAAACCAGACCAGCGATAGAACTGACATGGTCAGACATGCAGCAGCCATGTCAGACTACAAACCACATATAACAGGCATCCCACAAAGCTTGGTCCTGGGACCTTCACCATCTGGTATATATGCCCCATAGGTACAGGCCAACAAGTAAGGACTGTGCTGGAACATGTTTGTAGAGGACAACAAGCCGCCTGACATATCCGATACACCAGCTGACACAAGCATCCAATAAAAGGGCCACATAGAAACAGACAACTGGTGCCATAGCCATGTCAGCATGTTAAATGGTGAAAACAGTATAGTCAGCCTCTGTGGATATCCAGTAAGTGACCACCAATTCCCACATAGGTGTCGACCCATGACATACCTAACATGTAATGCCAGAATGGGGGACACAAGGTGATAGATATCCTGCATTGGACAAAAATGTGGCTGTAGGGTTAACAGAAACAATCCATATACCAACCTAATCATGAGGGTTATGACATCTAGCTAACGGGAGGTCATTGTGGTTTTGCAGTTATCTTTCAGCAGCATTACAAATGACCACAACAATGCCTGTGGGGTGTACCTCAGCAGATGCATTCAGCAACTGTAAAGTCCACAACAGTACCTCACCAGGAGTATCAAAGAGCTGGAACACATGTAATGTGTCGCCTGATTAAACAGAATTCAGCTCCACACACTGCCATGCTGGCCACCCAGACACAAGCTGTGCCTGATGTAGAAAGCCATGTCCAAGCTGGCAGCAATGCACATGCCGTACCTTGTACAATGTGAATGGCAGGGAGATATGCACATGAGGGACCTGAACCCCAGCACTGACATACATAGGACAAGCTGTACTGCATTATCCATAACACAGAAGCCACCACGCATGAGTAAACTACCAGTACAGGTTATCCATAGAGTCACTCATTGATTCTACTCAACAGGGATCCTAACGAGTGGATGGGAGATGGTAGGTATACCCTGGGTATCAATGTTGTGTCACAGGTAGACAGAGGCACAGTATACAAAACAAGACATATGTCATGTCAAACTGCACTTACGATGTGTTGATGGACAAACACACTATCCAATAAGCATTAGAAATGGCCTTGGGCACATCGGTAGTGTTTGCCAATGTACACCCATGTTGTGGAATACACTACTGATGTTGGATGAGGCCGTTGTAAGTAGTTCACATATGAACATAATGCAACATGGTCAGGTAGGTTCATAGGTTCATAGGTTCATACTAGGCTATCTGCCCCAAGGCAGTTCTAAGCCTAGCCCAGAGTCTGGTTGCATACGCCACCCCTTATATGGAAACAGTACTGTGCCCATTAGTTTGACATGCCTGTCTCCAGCAGTGACACAGTGACGATCCCCAGGGTAAACCTATGATTTCCCATCCACAGGTCAGGATACCTCTTGAACAGAGCCAGCAAGGTGCTGTGACTCACATGGACCGTGATTGTATTCCACAGCATAGGGAGTCTCCGAGTGATAAATCCACCCCTCCAACATGTCCAATGTACATCCCTGCTATGGTGTAAGTCACTTGCACTAGTGGTTCAGGTGGATCTGACGATTTTGAGGTGGAGCATGTCCATTAATCCCTGGTTGGACATGCTTGCATGTCATGCACATGTCACCTGTAAGCAGACAGTATGTGACTGAATAGAGCTGTAGTGTCTTCAATCTGGCAGCATATGACAGATGTTGGAGACCCTTTATCCTTTTGTTGGGGCACATTCAGGGTCTCTCCACTTGCTGCAGATGTCAGGTGAGATACATCCAGATAAGGCAGTGTACCAGATCACCGGTCCGATAAGTGAAGAGTACAGGGGAACAATGACCCACTAGATCTGGATGTGGATCCCTTCCTGATCATGTGGACAATGTAGAAGGTCCTACTAGCCACTTTAGCAATGTGAGTGTCATCAGAACAGTGACTGTCAACCTGGGTCCCCAGGTCCATGATAACCTCCTCTGTGCTTAGAGGATTGCCACCTATATGGTAGCTTGGGGTTACCTTGCTTTCCCTGAAGGGTATGACTACACATGTTTTGCAAGTTGACTTCAGGCCATGGCTCTGGCACCAGCTATCAGTGTCCGTGAGTCCCTTCTGAAGGATATCCGTGTCTGATGCACTGTCCACTATGGCACCCAGTGTGCAGTCATCTGCAAACTTTGTCAGCCAAAGTCCTCCCATGTTGGCCTGTACTTCTGAGAAGTAGATAACAAACAATAGGGGCCAAGGACTGAGCCCTGTGTGAGACCACATGTGACTGGCCTGGTGTCTGACATAGTGCCAGCAACTCTAACCCTGTGGGTCCTGTCCGTCAGACAGTTTGCAACCTGATCTTGTGACATATGGGTGTACATTTCTGTTGGTAGGGTTTCCTACAATACCTGAGTGGGGTATTGCGTTGAAAGTGTTTTCAAGGGCAAGGTAGGCTCTATGGACTGCCTTTCCCTCATCAATGGCCTTAGTTACTGTTTTGATAATGTCAACCAAGTACAAAAGGCATGACTTGCCCTTGATCAACACAAACTGGGACAGGTACAATGTCTGCATGTCCCCGATATCTTTCTTTATGAGCTCCATTATGATCCTCTCCATAGCTTTGCAGACTACACTTGTTAAGCTTATGGGGCAGTAATTACCAGAGTCCATAGAGGCACTGCCTTTGTGCAGGCATGCACAACTGGACCCTAAAGAGGCTGTTGTGCACAGTATGGAAATGTAAATCAGTGATAGGACTAAAGCCCAGGATACTGTCCACCACAGTGAAAGTACTGAACCACTACACTATACAGTACTACAGTGCTAGGTCAGTAGGAATGGATGTTAACAATTGTATGCAAAGTATCCCATGCAAAACCTGCAGGCACAGTATAATCCCTGTTGTGTTCACAGGAAGCATCTGGACAGTAACTACACAACATGTCACAGAACACACAACCTTAAACAGGAGTTATTTTTTGGAGTTCACACTCATCCACAACTGTGATGGGCTGCATAGTTCAACATATGGAAAGCTCACACTGGGCATGCTCACACACTTTGATAAATGAGACATCATTCACACAACATGCCATGGGAAGGCTGAACTGGGCATGCTCACACACTTTGTTCAAATGTTCCTCTTAACAACTGTGAAAACACACCACAGGATGCACATTCCCCATTCCAAACAATGAAGATGTCAGCACCCTATAAGTAGATCAGTAGAAATGCTACTTCCCAGTAATCCGAATAGCGTGCTCTGCTAATGCGTCTGTCTCTAGTGTCATAACATAGTTAGGTAGGGGTTTGAATCCAGCAAGTGGCATGTGTGTGTGTGTATGAGAAGAACATCCCTTTTGGCAACTGTGGAAACACACCACAGGGAGCTCATTCCACTTTCTAAACACTGATGATGTCAGCACCCTATAAGTAGATCAACTGAAATGAAATCTCCCAGTAATGTGAATAGCGCGCTCTGCTAATGCGTCCGTCTCTAGAGTCATAACCTAGTTAGGTAGGGGTTTAAATCCAGCAAGTGGCATGTGTGTGTGTAAATGGGGGTAAGTGTGTGTATGAGAAGAACATCCCTTTTGGCAACTGTGGAAACACACCACAGGGAGCTCATTCCACTTTCTAAACACTGATGATGTCAGCACCCTATAAGTAGATCAACTGAAATAAAATCTCCCAGTAATGCGAATAGTGCGCTCTGCTAATACGTCCGTCTCTAATGTCATAACATAGTTAGATAGGGGTTTGAATCCAGCAAGTGGCATGTGTGTGCGTGAATGGGGGTAAGTGTGTATGAGAAGAACATCCCTTTTGGCAACTGTGGAAACACACCACAGGGAGCTCATTCCACTTTCTAAACACTGATGATGTCAGCACCCTATAAGTAGATCAACTGAAATGAAATCTCCCAGTAATGCGAATAGCGTGCTCTGCTAATACGTCCGTCTCTAGTGTCATAACATAGTTAGGTAGGGGTTTGAATCCTGCAAAGGGAATGTATGTGTGTTAGTATGAGTGGGGTTTGTGTGTGTGCATAACGCTGTGGAAGGAAAGTGCCTTTTGCCAACTGGGAGAACACACTACAGGGTGCACATCCCTCTTAAGTAAACACAGATGATGTCAGCACCCTCTAAGTACAGCATTGGAAAAGATTGCTCCTACTAATGCAAATAGCACACTCTGCTAATGTGTCTGCCTTTAGAGTCATAACACATCTAGGTAGGGGTTTGGATCTTGCAAATGGAAAGTATGCGTTTTACTGTGGGTGGGGTTGGTGTGTGTGCACAATGGTGGGGGTGGGATGTCTCTTTTGCCAAATGGGGCTATGCACTGCAGGGTGCACATTTCCCTTAACAAACAGTGATGTTGACAGCACCCTGTACAAACAGAACAACAACACAGAAGGTGTTGGTACCAATGATGCATGTAAGGTTACACTTCAACTAATGTCCACAAAACAAAGTAGGATAAACAAATGCTCCTTTTACTCTATCCAAACAACATGGCAACAGACAACTGCCACTACTCAGTATAGTGCTACATGCTACTGTAACATGCAGATGTACCAGAATATACCTAGATAGTGTTTTGAAGCCTGAATGTGGCAAGTGTGTGGATGTGGGATGTTACTGTGTGTGCATTTCATTATGGAAAACATGTTTGAGATATTGGCAATATTTTTGCAGCCAGCTTAGGTCCAGATATCCCCCATTCTCCTACACAAGTGGAATTAGTTATCACAGATGACTGTAACCTCCCTATCCTCTCACATGTCCAGGTGAGGGCCACCCTCAACATTGCAGGACACATAGCATCACTGTTACAGAATGGTATCCCTGGATGTGTGCTACATTCACCCCTGGAGGACATGGCACCACATTACAGACTAATACTACTCCCTGGCCATACTACAGGATGTGTACCTGAAGAGTGCCATACAGACACAGTGGTCCCACACCAATGAGGAGTAACCTCTACTGACCCTGGTATCTACTGCATCATATGCACAACTGGCCTTCTGTTCTAAGCTACGGAAGTTTCACGTATGGGCAACATGTACAGCAATATTACATATGTATATATTTCAGGACTATGCACACAAAACCTATCTCATGGACAGAGCTATAGATAGTGAACTATGATACATTTGGAGGTGTCACAGTAAACACAGTATTAACCTGCTACTTTGCATTACCTGTGTTTGTGGCAGCTGTTGCTGTGTCAGTGGTGCTTGCTTGCTGCTTGCTGTTTGCTACTCATGGTTTTGCTGCTGGCTGTCTGTATATTTTCTCTTCTCTCTCTGTCTCTCTCTCTCTCTTTCTCATTAGGTTTGTGCAATGACTGTATTGCATGAGTGGAGTGTGGGTACTGAATACTTTTGTAGGTATCTGCATAGGTCCATGTGATGGCCCCTGCACCAATTGTAAGGCAGCATTTGCTAATTGCATGCAGCCAGGTGTGTGTTGATTGCATGTCTCACTGTGATTTCAGGACACTGCTATAAAAGGTATGTGAGATAGGCGTTGCCCTTTCAGATTGTAGGGCGTGGACCATGCTGGTATGCTGTTGACAGTGTTCTGTGAGTGTGAAGGTTAGTATGGGAATCCAGTGATTTGGCCATTAAAACTTTACCTCACATGCTTTGGATGGTACATCTCCTATATTGCCTTTATACTAATTCCTACTATTGACTGTTATATTTATTTTAGCAGAGTGATTTTGTATGGCTGTCATGGCTTAGTGGTAGGTCATACAGACTAATGTTACCAAGGTCCTGGGTTCGAGACTGGCAGTGGGAATTTATTTTTGTCTCCAGACTTTCAAAATGAGTACAAGACCTGTCAATCAAAGTGCCATAAAGGCACTTTTAAGCACTAAACCAGGTCTGCACTCGTTAGCAGAAGGAGGCGTGTCCAGTATGACCTGGCCTTGGCAAAGAGGCAGCATAGCACATATGCTTGGTCAGTAGGAACACTGGGACTGATACCTGCTCTGACTCACTCATACAGTAACAGGGATGCCTAACATGACACAACCTGCTTCCAAACGTACAGGGAGTGTAGTATGTGTATCCGACAGAGGTGGCCCTGCAGCACCACCTGAGGCATGAATGCCATGTGTTAAGTAATGTAATAACATGTACAATATGCACACCTGAGGACCCCAACTAACATCCATATCCACGCATATGACCCTGCGGAAACAGCTGCACGTCATACAGTGATGTACATGTGCAAAAACATGGAACAAGATACAAAATGAGGGTGACTAGCAATAAATAGCATGGATAACCACACACCCATGTTTGTACCACAACAAGAAGCAACATGGAATAGCCATGGTCAAAAACCAATGGCTAAAACCGACTACTACTATATAGCTTGCTGCAGACCACTGTCCTAATAGCAGGAACTGCCCCAGGCCTATGTCCATAGGTCCATAGGTTCATACTAGGCTATCTGCCCTAGGGCATTAATAAGCCTAGCCCAGAGTTTTGTGGCTTCTGCCACCTGCAAGTTGATGGATAATATGCCCATTATTTTGCTGTGCCTCTGTCAAGCAGTGATACTGAGGTTATCCCTGGGGTATACCTGCAATCTCCCATCCATTGGTCACGATCTCACTTGAACAAAGCCAGTGAGGTGCTCAGCCTCACATGTACCAGGATGTTGTTCCACAGCATATGGACTCTCTGGGTGAGGAATCTGTCCCTTCAGCACATCCTATTAATATCTGTGTTGAGGTTTAGGTCTCCTGCCCTTGTAGTTCTGATGGATGTAGAGGTCTTGAGGTGAAGCATGTTCATTAATCCTGGGTTGGACATAGCCTTGTATGTCAGGCACAGGTCACCTCTGAGCAGACAGTAGCGACTGAATACAGCTGGAATTCCTTCAGTCGGGCAGCATAAGAAATATGTTTGAGACCCTTTCACCTCCTGTCGAGGAATATGTGGGCCCATCCAATCTGAATGGGGCATTGTATGCAATCATTGGTCTGATGAGTGATGAGTACAGGGAACAATGACCTCCCTTGATCTAGATGTGAATCACTGCATGATGAGGTGGCCAATGTAGAAGGCCTTCCAAACTACCCTGGCAATGTGAGTGTCAAACAAAAGGTCACTGTCAATCTGGGTGCCCAGGTCCCTGATAGCATTACATTGTGCTTAGAGGATTGCCACCTAGATGGGAAGTAGTGGTAACCTTGTTCTTCCTGAAGGGTATGGCTATGCATTGTTTAGTGTGTAATGCAAGGCCATGGCTGTGGCACCAGTTAGCCGTCTCTATGAGACCCTTCTGAAGGATGTCTGTGTCAGATGGGTTTCCAACTATGCTTCCCAGTTTGCAGTCATCTTCAAACTTTGTCAGCCATAATCCTCCTGTGCTTGCTCGTACTTCTGAAAAGTAGATACTGAACAAATGTGGGCCCAGGACTGAGCCCTGTGGGACACCACTTGTGACAGCTCTGGAGTGTGAACTGGCACCAGCAACTTTGACCCTGTGTGTTCCGTCCTTAGCCAGTTTGCAACCCATGCTGTGATGTATGGGTTCACAATTAAGCTGGTGATGTTTTCAATGATACCTGAGTGGGGTATTGTGTGAAAGGCCTTTGCCAGGTCAAGGTAGGCTGTGTGGTCTGCCTTGCCCACGTCAATGGCCTGGGTGAGTGTTTTAAAAGTCAACCAAGTTTAAAAGGCATGATCTGCCCTTGACAAAGCCAAACTGGATTGGACCCAATGTCTGCAAGTCCCCTATGTCTTCATTTAGAATTCCCATTATGATCCTCTCCATAGCCTAGCAGAACAGGCTTGTCAAGGTGATGGGATGGTAGTTTCTGGGGTTGGTGGAGGCACCCCTTTGTGAAGTTGGTCCACCATTGCTGTATGCCACTCCTTGGGAACATATCCTGAGGTGAGGCTAAGATTAAACAGCTGCCCTAACTGCGGGTGTAATTACTCATTGAGTTCATGGAGCACACAACTGGGGACACCATCTGGTCCCATGGATAAAGTGTTTTCTGCCTTGGATTGAGCAGTTCCCACCCCAGCAGTGGAGATGTTTGGGTGGCTACAATCCTCTGGTGTACATACCCCCCCAGTTGGGGGGAGGGGAGAAATCTGCACTGAACCTGTCAGCCAGTATGTTGCCAATGTCTGTAGGTGCAGTGATATCAACATCATTCTGAACTAAGTCTGAGCATATCTGGGAGTTTCCTCCCAGGTTTCAAACTATAGGTAAAAGGCCTCATGATTGTCCCTGGAGTCCTGAGTGGGTTTACTCTCTAAACATGCCTCGGATGATTGTATGGGGGAACCCAGTGTTTTACTCACAATGAGCAGGGCTGTCTTCCCCTACGGATTACACTCTATCTTGTAGTAGCTCCTTCCTTGTGTTGTACAGCTTGTTTATGGCTAGGGTCCACCAGACTGGATGCTTGCCTGTGGTACAAAGAGTCATTATTATTTGGGATTGCCTGAACCATGCAGTCCTGGAGGTGCTGGTAGAAGGCATATCTAAGTGATACAGTGGCTTGGGTAATGGTGTCCGCTGGCCTGGGGGCCTTGAAAGAGACCACACCAGTGCTCAGAAATGTGAAGTCGGCATTTGACAAGGTCTTCACCGTTTCTTTTCCCATCTGGGGTGTGGATGGGATGTGGACTCCCACTGAGAGTAGTCCATGATCTGATCTCACCAATGATGGGTATCGTCTGGTGTTGAAGAGTGTGACCCCATGTTTGTGATGATGTGTTCTAGTAAGTTGCCTCCACTTGAGGGGATTGGGACCAGTTGTTCCATGGCATTTCAGTGTATGAACTCTTGGAACCTTTGTGTTAGAGTGTTGTGGCATGATTAGTGATCCCAGTCTATATGTGGATAGTTGGAATCACCCAGTAGGATGGTGTTTGGAGATACATTTATCCCCTTCAGTGTTTGCAGGATAGCTGTGTGAGGTACCTGAGTTTGGCGGGTGGCATGTAACATGCTACAAACTGCAGAGCAGTCTTGCCCTACGGTCACTGGCACCTGGATGGTCTCCGATGCATCGTGTGTTGCCACCAACCATGAGGTGAGGGTGTCCTTGATGAATATGGACACCCACCATCCTTCTTGGTGTTGTCGGGATGCTGGTGCCGGAATGCATGAGATGAGGTAACACCCGATAGTGCCGGGGTGCTGTCAGAAACTGTGAACCAGGTTTCAGGCACAGCACAGACATCAATGTGCTACATACTGAGAAGGGCATAGAGTGTGTGCAGCTTGAGGTAGAGACCTTGGGCATTGAGCAGCATTAGCCTTAGTGTCTTTCCTTTACTGTGTTCTAGGGTGGTAGGTGTAGAATCTGAATCTTGCATAAAAAAGGCACAATGGGGGTGGCAAGAGCATCATCTCAAATCCGGAAGCCCAGGGGTGACAGGTGCAAGCCGTCCCTTGCAAATCACCATGGCCTGTCCAGCATCTCATCCCAGGCAGACAGACATTGGACCCCCTTAGAATGACACCATAGTCTAAGCAAAATACTGCAGCTGATCATCTTGTCTCTGTTTATGTGGCATCATACTTGGTGAAGGTAGGATACTGCCGAAGGTCAGGGTCATACCTGCCTGGCCTACATAATCAGAGGGATCCTCTATGTCTCTTTCCATGTAGTCCAGGGAGGTACATCTCAGGTCGTTCACACCAGCATGGATTATGACTGGGTCAGACCTGTACTTGCAGTTTAGTGACCTGAGTGCTTGCATTATGTGGTGGATTCCAGTACCCGATAGGCAGCTTACTGTGACCTCCTCTGTACCTGATCTGGTGAGTGGGACATCAGTGTGTCTGACTATGGAGTCACCTATGACAAGTGTGTCTGGCATTGTGTTTGGCCTTAAGGGCTGTGACTGTTTGGCACACCGACTCTGTGGTCAATGTGTTGCATGTGCTGTGCCCTGTGGAGGCAGTTGTGTGAGTGTCTGCTGTGGTGGCCACCGCCATTCTGGTAGACCTCTGATCAGAGCCTCCGAGAGTGTCTCTGTGTGTCTATGTGTATGATCTTAAGTTGTGACAGTGCCATGTGAGACTGGATTAAAGATGTGTGTGTGGTTACCTTCACCCTCTCTCCAGTCTTGCTAGTCCTATGCTGAGAGAGCTCAGCCTCCACTTTGGCTATATAGTTGCATCTCTCACATGTATGTGTGTTTTATGGCAGAAGGAGAGGGTTGTCAGTGTACATGAGGCAACTGTAACAGTGCCTCAATATTCCCAGGTTCACCAGCTGAGCAGGAGAGGACACTAGCAACTGATCCCTAGACATGCTAGAAGGAATAGACAAAACAATGTTGGAATACAGGGAGATATCAAGACCCCCAAGCCACATCATACTGTTTGATTGACAATAGCTACACATACACTGGTGTTTCATAGTGTCATAGTGTACTACTAGGCTATCTGCCCTAGTGCATGTATAAGCCTAGCCATAGTGATGTGGCTATTGCCACCCCTTATAGTGGTAATAAGTGTACAGAATAGATTCTGAATATTGTGCCTCTGACTTAGTAGTGACACATTATGACCCCCTTACGTCATTGAATAACATGACTGTGTCTCTGTCTAGTCTGTGCCTCCGTCTCATATGCAGTTGTCCAGATGTCTCCTGAAGAGAGTCAGTGAGGGACTCTGTCAAACATGAACTGGGATACTCTGCTAGAGTGTGAGATGCCTCTGAGTTATGGCTCTGTCCCTCCAGCATGTCCTATACATGTATGTGCTGAGGTTCAAATACTCAGCTTTCATGGCTCTGGTGGATTTGGATTGCTTGCAGTGGAGCATGTCTACCAAATCCTGATTGGACATGGTCTTGTATGTCAGGCATAGGTCACCTGTAAGTATGCGGTATGACACTGAACAAAGCTGGACTTCCTCTATCTCGGAAGCATATGACATGTGTTGAAGAACCCTGATCTTCATGGTAGGTACTTTACGGGTGCAAAGGTGCAAAAGGCAGGATCTGCCCTGTACAAAGCTGAACTAGGTGGGAACAAGGGTCTGTAGGTCAGTAATGTGTCTGTGTAAGAGCTCCATGACTCCTCCCATATCTTTGCAGACAAGGCTGGTTAAGCCTGTGTGGTGGTAGTTGCCATGGTCTGTGGAGGCATCTCCCTTGTGGAGTGGGACCACTGTTGCCGTATGCCAGTGTTCAGGTACATATCCTGTAGCAAGACTAAGGTTAACTAGCAGTTGTATATATGGGTCCAGCCCTTCTGGAGTTCACATAGCATGCAACCGGAGATACCAGCAGGTCCCATGGATGCTGTGTACTTGTCTTTGCTGAGTGTGGCTCTCACATGGACATCCAAGATGACAGTGAGGTTACATACAGCAGTGATAACTATCTTGTTTTGGGGGTGAGGGAGGGTACATCGCACTGAAGCTGTCCGGAATGTTGCCAATATCTGTCAGGTCACTGGAATATATGTTGTTGTGTACCAACTCTGAGCATATCCGAGGGTTCACAACCAGGTGTCTGACATAACTGAAGAAAGCAGTGTGGTTACCTTCATTGTCTTTGGTGATTTATGTCCCCAAGTTGACCTTGCAAGTCTTTATGAGATAATGTAGCTTTCTACTAGTGCTGATCACAGCTGTCTTCCCTTTTGGAGATGTAGCTCTGTCTTGCATTAGTAACCCTCATCTCTCATACAGTTTGTTTATGGCTGGGGTCCACCAGACAGGACACTTTCCCTTTGTGGAGAGGGTCCTGTTTTCATTGTGATTGTATGGTCCATGCTGTCTGACATCTAGCTAAGGGGAGGTCATTGTGGTTCTGCAGTTATCTTTCATCAGCATTAGAAATGACCACAACAGCCCCTGTGGGTGTACCTCATGCACACACATCCAGCACCTGTAAAGTCCACAACAGTACCTCACCAGGAGTATGACAGAGCTGGAACACATGTAATGTGTAGTCTGATTAAACAGAGTGCAGCTCCACACACTGCCATGCTGTCCACCCAGATGCAAGCTGTGCCTGATGTAGAAAGCCATGTCCAAGCTGGAATCAATGCACATGCTGCACCTTGTACAATCTGAATGGCAGGGAGCTATGCACATGAGGGACCTGAACCCCAGCACTGACATATATAGGACAGGCTGTACTGCATTATCCAAAACACAGAAGCCACCCCACACATGAGTAAACTACCAGTACAGGTTGTCCATAAAGACACTGGTTGAGTCCCCTCAACAGGAATCCTAATGAGTGGATGGGAGATGGGAGGTTTACCCTGGGTATCAATGTTATGTCACAGGTAGACAGAGGCACAGTATACTAAACAAGACATATGACATGTCAAACTAAACACAATGTGTTGATGGACAAACACATTCTCCGACTAGCATTAGGTCAAGATACCTCTTGAACACAGCCAGCAAGGTGCTCTGCCTCAAATGGACCAGGATTGTATTCCACAGCATAGGGAGTCTGCGAGTGATAACTCCATCCCTCCAACATGTCCAACATACATCCCTGCTAAGGTGTCAGTCACCTGCACTAGTGGTTCAGGTGGATCTTCTGAGTCTGAGGTGGAGCATGTCCATTAATCCCTGTTTGGACATGGCCTCGCATGTCAGGCACATGTCACCTCTAAGCAGACAGTATGTGAGTGAATAGAGTGTGAGTGTCTTCAATCTGGCAGCATATGACAGCTGTTGTGGTTCCTTGATCCTTTAGGTGGGGGACAGTCAGGGTGTCTCCAATTGCTGCAGATGTTGGGTGAGATACAGCCACAATAGGGCATTTGACTCGATCACCGGTCTGATAACTGAAGAGTACAGGGAACAATGACCCACTAGAGCTGGATGTGAATCCCATCCTTATCAGGTGGGCAATGTAGAAGGTCTTCCTAGCCACTTTAGCAATGTGAGTCTCAGAAGAATGGCGAATGTCAACCTGGGTCCCCAGGTCCATGATAACCTCCTCTGTGCTTAGAGGATTGCCACCTATATGGTAGCTTGGGGTCACCTTGCTTTTCCTGAAGGGTATGTCTACACATGTTGTGCACTCTGACTTCAGGCCATGGCCCTGGCACCAGCTATCAGTTACTGTGAGTCCCTTCTGAATGATATCTGTGTGTGATGCACTGTCCACTATGGTGCCCAGTGTGCAGTCATCTGCTAACATTGTCATCCAAAGCCCTCCCATGTTGGCCTGTACTCCTGGGAAGTACATGACAAACAATGGTGGCCAAGGACTGAGCCCTGTGTGACACCACCTGTGACCAGCCTGGAGTCTAACATAGTGCCAGCAACTCTAACCCTGTGGGTCCCGTCCTTAAGCCAGTTTGCAACCCATCTTGTGACATATGGGTTTACATTTCAGTTGTTAGGGTTTTCCACAATACCTGAGTGGGGTATTGTGTTGAAAGTGTTAGCAAGGCCAAGGTAGGCTGTATGGACTGCCTTTCCCCAACAATGGCCTAAGTGACCAATTTGAAGATGTCAACCCAGTACAAAAGGCATGATCTGCCCTTGACCAAGCCAAAATGGGATGGGTACAATGTCTGCATGTCCCCTATATCTTTGTTTATGAGCTCAATTATGATCCTCTCCATAGATTTGCAGACTACACTTGTTAAGCTTATGGGGCAGCAATTAACAGGGTCTGTAGAGGCACTGCCTTTGTGCAGATGTGCACAACTGGACCCTAACCAGCCTGTTGTGCACACTATGAAAATGTAAATCAGTGATAGGACTGAAGCCCAGGATACTGACCACCACAGTGAAAGTACTGAAACACTACACTAGACAGTGCTACAGTGTTAGGTCAGTATGAGCGGATGTTGACAATTGTGTGCAAAGTATCCCATGCAAAACCTGCAGGCACAGTATACTCCCAGTTTTGTTCACACAAAAAGCATTCGGACAGTAACTACACAACATGGCACAGAACACACAACCATAAACTGGAGGTATTTGTTGAAGGTCACACTCATCCACAAATGTGATGGGCTGCAGAGTTCAACATATGTAAAGCCCACACTGGGCATGCTCACACACTTAGATAAATGAGACATCTTTCACACAACATGCCACAGGAAGGCTGAACTGGGCATGCTCACACACTTGGTCCAAATGTTACCCCTAGCAAATGTGAAAACACACCAGAGGATGCTCATCCCCTTTCTAGACACTGATCATGTAAGCACCCTATAAGTATATTGGAGAAAAGGATTCTCTTAGTAATCCGAATAGCGCCGTGCTAATCGTCCGTCTCTAGTGTCATAACATAGTTAGGTAGGGGTTTGAATCCAGCAGGTGGCAAGTGTGTGTGAAGGGGTAAGTGTGTGTGTATGAAAGAAACATCCCTTTTGGCAACTGGGAAAACACACCACAGGATGATCATTCCACTTTCTAGACTCTGATGATGTCAGCACCCTATAAGTATATTGGAGAAAGGATTCTCTCAGTAATCCGAATAGCGCTGTGCTAATGCGTCCGTCTCTAGTGTCATAACATAGCTGGGTAGGGGTTTGAATCCAGCAGGTGACAAGTGTGTGTGAAGGGGATAAGTAAGTGTGTATGAAAGAAACATCCCTTTTGGCAACTGGGAAAACACACCACAGGATGATCATTCCACTTTCTAAACTCTGATGATGTCAGCACCCTACAAGTATATCAGGGAAAGGACATTCCCCAGTAATGCGAATAGCGGCTGTGCTAATCGTCCGTCTCTAGTGTCATAACATAGTTAGGTAGGGGTTTGAATCCAGCAGGTGGCAAGTGTGTGTGAAGGGGGTAAGTGTGTATGAAAGAAACATCCCTTTTGGCAACTGGGAAAACACACTACAGGATGCACATACCCATTTCTAAGCGATATCACAATTATGTATGGCTTTTGATTACAGACATGCCATGTGTGTTGTGCACACACAGAATGCCCATGTGTGTGGGTTGTCCCTCACAACAATGCATGACATTGATTACACGGTTATGGCAATGAACACATGATGTATGTGTGTGCCAAATACACATATGTACCTGAGACTTTCAATAGTTACCATGTGTGATGCCTGCCACATGTGAATACATGGTATTTGCACAGGGTAACATTATGACCGTGGTCTTCTGTGCAGATGCTGCATGTGGGATGTGTATATACAGTGTGAGATGTAGATGCTATCAGCCTAGTAGTGAGGATGCACACCTGGTCTGGGGCATAAAGTCTACATGTTGTTAATGTACAGGAGCTGCATGTTCTCACCTTTTGTGGGAGTGGTAAGACAGTATTCCATAGCAATGCAGTGACTGCATGCTAAGAACCATTCAGCTATGGTGTTGTAGATACACTTATTCATTAGCATTCAGTAATTTGTCGGAATCCCTGGTGAGGGTCTGATGCCAACCAAGGTCAGGGGTCTACCAGCCTGTGTCACTTGCTCAGTGATCCCTTCCATGTTCCCTATCACGTATCCCAGTGGGCGACATCCCACATCAGCTGTGGTGGCATGGACAATGACTGAGTCATATGTGTCCATGCATCTGACTGACTTGTATGTTGCTGTTACAGTTTGGCCATGTGTTTCCATCTCATACATGTGATGTACATCAATGGGTAGGGGATAGGGTTGACTGTGTACATGTGGCAGCTGTGACATTACTACATGACACACATATTCCACAACTGTACCATAGAGGTGACTGACAACTGACCTTTGCACATGCTACCGGAGTATTGAGATTACATTGGTGATTGACAGCACATAGGGCCAATGGTGAAAAAGAGACATAGGTCCATAGGTTCGTACAGGGATATCTGCCCAGGGCATGTATCCACCTAGCCAGAATGTGCGTGCCTTTCAACATGCATTGTGAATCTGTCTTGCTATGCCCTTTTCCAAGGTTAGTATACTGTGCCTCTTTCTCACAGTGACACATAAGTGATACCCAGCGTAACCCTACAATGTCACATCCAGTCATTAATATCGCTCTTGAAGATAGTCACTGAGTCAGTCCACCTAACCTCTATTGGGATAATAATCAGGAATGAAGGGTGCCTCTGAGTTGTGAATGTGCCCCTCCACCATGTCCTATGTATATCACTCCTGAAGTTCAAGTATTTCCAGCGTGTATCCTGGTGGGATCTGGATATTCTGAGATGCAGCATGGCCATTACGTGAGGGTATGACCTGGCCTTCTATGTCAGGCACAGATTGCCTATGAAGAGTCAGTATGTCACTGAGTACAGCTGCTGCTACTTTAACCAGTCAGTATGTGGCATCTGTTTGAGCACTTTGATCCCCTTGTCGAGGTAGATATGTGGTAGCCCCAGTTGCTGCAGGTGTCTGGTAAGGTGCATGCCGACAGGTTCATCATAGTCAATTATGGGCATGATGAGGGATGAGTAAAGGGGCACAATGTCCTCCCTGGCCTACATGTGGATCCCATGATGATGTGGCCCATATCACATGCTTACCTAACCACTTTGTCCATGTTGTTGTCAAATGGTAGAATGCTATCAACCTGTGTACCCCAAGGTCCATAATTCCTTGGTCTGCACTTACTGGATTAACACATATGTGGTACATTGTGGTCATTTAGTGTTTGACAAAGGGATGACTATACTCTTTCTGTCATTCACGTTGAGGCCATGGCTGTGGCACAAGTCGTGTGTTTGCAAGAGTCCCTTTTGGAGGATGCGTGTGTTAGCTGTTGAGTTGATTATGGTGTTCAGTCTGCAGTCACCTGTGACTTGCTGAGCCACAGTACTTCCATGTTGGCCTGTACCTATGACAAATATATAATGAACATGACAGCCCCTAGGGCTTTGCCTTGTGGGACACCACTTGTACCAGGTTGGAGGCTGACATGGCTCCAGCAATTCTACCATGTGTGTTCTGCCCTTGAGCCACTGTGCAATACCCATAGTGACATAGGGGTTAATATGTACACTGGTGAGCTGCACTAGAATGCACAAGTGGGGTATTGTATCCAAGGCTTATGCAAGGTCCAGGTAGGCTGTGTGGACCTCCTACCCCTTGACAGTGGCCTTGGTGACTGTTTCAAACAAAGCAAACAGGTTTGATAGGCAGGATTTGCCATTGACAAAGCCAAACTGTGTATGGTGACATGTCTGTAGGTCCACAATATCTAGATATGTGAGGTTCTTGATGATTCTTGCCATAGCTTTGCAGACAAAGCTAGTCAGACATATGGGGCAGTAGTGTCCAGGATCCGTGTAGGCACCACCTGCATGTTGAGGGACCACTGTTGCTGTATGCCACTCTCTGGCCACATATCATGTATTAAGGCTGGGATTGAACAGTGGTGTTATGTCTGGGTGTAGCTCTTCTTGTGGTTCATGTAGGACACAGCCTGGGACACTGTCTGGTCCCATTGATGCAGTGTTTATTGCTTTGGGAAGGGCATCTCTTACCTGAGCATCTGTGATGTCAGGGGGGGAAGCACTGTGATGCGAGACATATGTTCCCTTTTGGTGTGGTGGGGAGAGAAGGCAGCATTGAACCTGTCCACTAGGATGATGGCAATGTCTGTGTGTTTTATATTTTGTGTGACATATTGTATTACCTCTGAGCATATCTGGGTAGTACCACCCAGGTTACTAACATAACTACAGGCAGCCTTGTGATTATCCTCAGTGGCTTGTGGAATCCTCTCTCAAAGATGGCCTTAGACAATCATATGGGTGCCTGTAGTTGTCTTCCAATACTCATCAGTGGTGCCTTCACATTTTGGGAGGTTGTTGTATCATGTAGTGGCGCCATCCTTCTATTGTATAGTGTGTTTATGGCTGGTGTCCGGCTCCCAGGACATCTGCCTTTGGAGAATTGGGTCATGCTTTCATATGTGGCTTCATGATCCATGCATTCCTGAATGTGTCCACAGAATGCCTCTATACAGGTATCTGCAGTCTGGTCCATATTTTCAACAGGCCTTGGGCCTTTGAAGGTTTCCACATCATTTATGAGGGGTGTGCACTTGCTTGACATGAGCTGTTGACAGGCGTGCAGCCCTCCAGACAGAGCAAGGGAGGGTCACAGTCAGCTACCTGTTGGGACGTACCTCCCTGGACCACATGGAAAGAGACACAGAGGAGCTCTTACAGCACCCTCTCAAACTCAGGTCTCCCACACAGCCTTCATGCTGACACAGGAGAGTTTAGATTACTCTGCAAACACCATCATACTGGGTGATGCCAGCTACCCAAACATAGACTGTGTACATTACACAGGCCACAATACCCAAGCTCTAAGGTTCCCATTGATCAGACATTCTTTGGCTATGGAACAGGTAACCAACCTTCCCACAAGAGGGGCAGATATACTAGAGCTGATCTTTACAAACATGAGTAAAACTGCTCACCACTGGGAGTATATCCCTCATTGTTGCAATCAAACCATATACTAATCACACTGGTGTTCTGGATCCCCACATATGCAAACCTCCAACACATCGATGTGTGTGTGTGGGAAATGTCCCTATTAGCAACCGTGACAGTATCGTACAGGATGCAGATCCCCCTTTTGAAACAGTGATGATGTCAGGACTGTATAACTATATCACCTGTAGTAAAGTCCTCCAGTAATTTGCATAGCGCTCTGCTAATGTGTCTTTCTTCAGTGTCATAACGTAGTTAGGTGGGGGTTTGAATCCTGCAAAGGGAATGTATGAGTGTGGTTTATGTGTGTGCACTATGCTGGGAGGGTTAACTGCCTTTTGCCAACTGGGAGAACACACTACAGGGTGCACATCCCTCCTCCTACACACAGATGATGTCAGCACCCTCTAAGTACAGCATTAGTAAAGATTTCTCCATCTACTGCAAATAGCACACTCTGCTAATGTGTCTGTTTCTACTGTCATTGCACAGTTAGGTATGGGTTTGAATCTTGCAAATGGAAAGTATGTGTTTTACTGTTGGTGGGGTTAGTGTGTGTGCACAATGATGGGGTGGGATGTGGCTTTTGCCACATGGGGCTATGCACTGCAGGGTGGTCATTACCCTTAACAAGCAGTGATGTTGATAGCACCCTATACAAACAAAACTACAAAACAGAAGGTGTTGGTACTGATAACACATGTAAGGTAACACTTGTTCAAGTAATGTCCACAAAACGGAGTAGGATAATAAAACAATTCTTTTATTCTATACAGACAACATGACAACAGACAACTAACTGCCAGTACTCAGTATAGTGTTACATGCTACTGTAACACGCACATGTACTCGAATATACCTAGATAGTGTTCTGAAGCCTGAATGTGGCAAGTGTGTGGATGTGGGATGTGTCTGTGTGTGCATTTCCGTATGGGAAACATGTTTGCTGTGGCAATCAGGGTACTACAGTACCTGATGCACATTACATCTTCCAACTGATGAGGTTGCCTGCACCCTGTGAGTACAGGTAGAGAAGGGGATGCCAGTAGTAAACAACATAGTGCACTTCTGAAATGTGTACCTGTCATGTATCAACAGCTACTCATGTAGGGTGATAAATAATGGGAATGGCAGATGAGCGTGTGCATGTGTGTGGGTAGCAGGGTGTGTATAAATGCATATGTGACAGAACAGATACATGTAGCTGAATCTACATAACAGCACAAGATGCACATTGCCATAGTCAATGTTAGCATGTGATGGTGTGCAGCTGGTACACTTTGTTAAGTAGTATGGGTGCAGATAACAATTGAGGACATTCATACAGTTACTGCAGCAGGACTGATGGGATATACACACATTTATACTGCAACACACAACAGTTACCAACATGTTACTACTTATACACATCTATGTAGTCACCCTGTGCATCAGCAACGTGTTTACCTTTACCTGCACCGATGTTGTAGTATGCAGGAGGTGGCACAGTGTCATCATATGCACAGGGTGTGGGTTAGGTATGCCCAAGCCGGCCACTGGTAACACCAATTGACATGTGTGTGTATGTGTGTTTGTGAGGGGCAGCAGTACAGGGTGGACCGTTGTTGGTGCAGTGTGTGTGTGTATGTGTTTGCCCTAGGTGTTAGGTTTCTGCATGTGTGTAAGCACGCACACAGTCCCACATAATGGCTGCCATGTACAGGGTTTTGTGGACAGCCACAGACTGCACCTGTCAGGTCATCCAGATCAGTGTCTGTGGGCACGGACACGGTACCTGTGCCTGGCAGGGGTGCTACGGCCGTATCCGGTACTAACCCAGACTGGGTACTGTCATCGGAAGCAGGGGTGTGTTGACTGGACACAGTTCCCTGTTGGGACTGTCCAGAGCCACGTGCACGTGGTCTCCTGGGGCGTCTGGATGACAGCACAGACCCAGCATTGCTGGGGCTGGTGCTGGCACTTGAGGCGCGAGTGGGCCCGTTGTCGCCCGCGGCCACTGCCAGCTGGTGCTCTTGCTGGCATACAGCCACGGCGACGCCGCAAACGCACACCATCGCCCTGGCCCATGGACATCTGGTTGTGGAGCAGCTGTTGTATGCCCCCACAACGTCTGTCAACGACATCTGTGAAGTTACGGATAGCATTCGCAACATCATGCATGCCGTCTGTCATGGCTATGCGACATGCTCTCAGCTCCCTCAGACCCTGTCTGGTGTACCTTTCCATACGTGCCTGTGCCTGCATGACAGTTCTAAACATAGTGGAGGTTGACATACCTCCTTGGGCACGTCGGCCAGAGGCAGTACGGCCCACGGATGCCCCCACGAGAACCCATGGGCGACTGTCTGCGTGGTACCATTGGAGGCCTCTGCACATGGCTGCCTTGTGAGGATGCATGTGCCACAGGTACCACATTACCCTGATCTATGCCCACTGCTGACTGTCCATCACCTAGGGACAATGGTGATAAAGGATGTAACGGCAGGATGACTGTGCGCATTGACGGGCTTGAAAGCTGTGTACTGTCAATTGGCTGACCAATGGCGGACCCAGACACACCTTCCTGCACCATTACAGACATTTCATCGTCATCAGTACCTGGGGCACAAGATTCAGGTTCCCTGCTGCAGGTCACCAGAGCAGCACCAGAACCTACGGGAGGAAAACATGGAACACAGATTACAGTCTCAATACATATTTGAAAGAGATGCACTTCAATACTAATGCACACATTCAGAAATGGACACATGCACTCATGGACACTAACACACATGCACACTTGGGCACAGGCACACTTGCACACATGCACACCCCACAGTAAACACACACATCAGTACCGTGTTACACTACTCAATTTACTACCTGTCAATTACAGTTATTGTGTACACAGTCACCAGCATGTCTACTACAGAGTTACACTACTCTTCCTAGTTTTATAAATTGTTTTACAGATACTGTTAAAAGACTCACCAGCATGTATGGCCTGCCTCGTTGCTACATGGGAGGGACCTGGAAGTGTGAAGAGAGTAATGTCAGTGGGCACATGTGTGCCATTTGTTTTGCACATGATACAGTACAGTAGTACACTAGTTCCCTTATACACATCAGCTGCACATCATGTCTGTATATATATCATGATGACAGATACATACCACATGCACACCTTATGCGTGCATGAAGTAACAGCGTACAGAACAGTCATATGTACATACCAGGAGTTAACTCTAATCTCACCCTTACCTCTCTTCAAACGTCAACTCAAATTGTACTTCCAAAACCACTGGCTTTGTTCTTCTTGGAGTCCAGGCTAACGTCCCTCTCCCTACGCTCTCTTCATCTTTAACCCCTCATTGTGCATAGAAACTAGCTTCTACCCTGTTTCTTTCACCTTGATGTCCTTCTATGCTCTGACCTACTTCTCCCATCCCTCCCACCTCCTCTTGACTGTCTTCCTTCTTTTCCTCACTTCCCTTCTTGACTCCTGCCTCTTCCATATCATTGTATCTGTCATACTCCTTCTACTTCTCTACCCTTCTGAGCCCTAACTATTATGTATATGGCTTTTGCCTTATTGCATAACCATTAACTAAGCGTACAGACGAACAAGAACACTATGAGAGACTACTTCGTAAAATAGGCAGGCGTTTATTAGATCCAAATAGAATGTTAGCGCTTTCGGCTAAATCGAATATTTAGCCTTCCTCAGACAAACAGCAGAATATGGAATCACATTTCTTTAAATACATTCGTAAAGCCAGTTAGAATAGAGTGCATTTTTCAATTACACGTAACCATGGTTACCTTAAAGCAGGATGGTACATTGCATTTATGAATCTTAAATGAAGATGTATCTTGAATAAAAATGAAATACTTCTACATGCGATACAACAAAGTGACAAACATTACCTTATCGCAAAAATCCTTATTTATGAAGTCATTTACCCCAATGTTAAATGACAAATACGTGTGGTGTTTACCAAATTACTCTATGCTACACCTTACTACATGAGTTTGTAATATTCGAAATATTGTGAAATCCTACCTAAAGGACTAATAAAAAATATTAATTTATAATTATTCAGGAAAAATGCTACTAAAAAATGTTCCTGCGTAAAATACTAATTTATTAAGAAATACTGATTAACTTTCCCTATCTAACTTGTATAAGAAAATCGTAAAATAACATGACATTGCATCTATACATTCTGTTGATAAATACTAAATGTTAACAAAATTACTAATCTAAATGTGAAAAGACGCCTAAAATGTGTTATCTGTTATACGATAACCATTTCAGCACACATTTGATTGATAGATTATCGTTAATCCCTGGTAGTAAATGTGCCCTTGTTCGTATCTGCCACATAAGTTCGTCCATCTCCAGCCTGATTTGCCAGGGGCCATCCCTTACATCTGGCATTCTTTGTTGAACTATGACAAAGCTGAAAGAATGTCCAATATTGTCCATAATATGTTTAGCTAAAGCGTTGTTTTCATCTTTTTTGCTAATAGCATATGTATGTTCATATATTCTGGTCTTAATTCTGCGCTCTGTCTTACCGATGTAAAAAGCTTTACATTGGTTACACAGGGCAGCATATACCACGGATTTGGATTCACAGTTGTAATGTTTATTAATTTTATATGTCTTGTCTTTGATAGTAAAATGAGTACCTACTTTGAGAAATTTACATTGTGCACAAGCACCACACTTGTACATCCCGTTAGGGCGTTGAAAAGTAGACTTTCTTGGTGCCCTCTCCAAAATAACTTTGAGATTTTGACCTCTCCTATATGTTATTTTGGGTTTATCGCCCAGTAGTATAGAGAGGGTACTATCGTGATTGATAACATCCCAGTTCTTATTAAGAATTTCTCTAATTTTTTGAAAATCTAGTGAGAAAGTGTGTAGAAAAGACACACTGTAATTAGTGTCCTTAGGTCCGTCCTCACTTGGCAAACAAGCCATGGTTAATACAGGATCTTCCTCAATAGAAATTCTATTATTAAGAAGCGGGATAAATTGACCCGTCTTCCGTTTGTTTACTACCTCCACAATGATGTTATCAATCAAAGTAGATGGGTAACCCCTTGCTAAAAACATATTTTTTAGTTTGTTGCATTCCAGTTGGAAATCATAGTCCACCGTAACCATACGTGATGCCCTAACTAACTGGCCTTTTACAACCGATCTTTTCTGGTAGTAGGGGTGGCTACTAGAGAAATGCAACAAACTATTAGAATATGTAGGTTTTCTATATATATTACTTTTTAATCTTTGGTTACCAACATCCTTTGTGAGGAGTATATCAAGGTAATTGATCTCGCTTTCCTGTATATTAAAGGTGAACTGTAAGAAATTTGTCATGTTAGTCATTCGTTCAATAAAATTAGGGATGAGTTCACAATTTCCTTTCCACAAACAGAAAATGTCGTCCTGGTACCTAGTGTACCAGGAAACATACTGTTGGAAAACAACATCTTTGAATAAGAATTCTTTTTCCCAATATGCCAACACGGCATTGGCAAATGAACCCCCACAAGGGGAACCCATAGCCACGCCGGAAGTTTGAAGGTAGAAACTATTCTCGAAAACAAAAAAGTTGTTTACTAAAACTAACTCCAAGAGTGTTTCAGTTAAGTAAATGGTCTTTTCTTCAACTTTTTTAGCAACCATGAATTCCCTCACCCAATTGAGACCTGTGTCCTGTGGTATGACCGTATATAGGTCTTTTATGTCTATTGTGAGGAAAACTATGTCCGTGGTATATTCAATTTCACCTATATTTTTCAAAAAAGACCAAGAATCCTTGCAGATATGTGCCTCCTGTGCCAATAAAGGTTTTATAATACTGTCAACTAGCCTGGCGCATGCGTAAGTGGCCGAACCCCTCCCATCCACAATTGGCCTAAATGGCAGTGAGTGGAGTTGTTTGTGTAATTTGGGTGTACCAAAAAAGGCTGAGATTCTTGGAGCTGGCATTTGCAAATATTTGTATGTTTCTGGGCTAATAAATCCTTCTATAAGTAAATCATATAGTGCATTGTTGACTTCCTATAGGCCCCATGTATTTCATTAAGGGATACTTCCTTATAAACTGGTGTGTCCAAGTGTTTCCTCATGTATTCTACATATTTAAAATGATCCATTAATACCACCCCTCCACCCTTATCGGGTTTCATAACACGAATGTTACAATCCCTTAAGAGCTGGAGAAAATCCCACTCTAATGTGGTCATATTATTAAGATCCCTTTGATTACTGTACATAATCTGATTTTTTATTGCCCAGAGATCTATTTCACACATTTTCTCAAACACTAATAAAATAGGGTGGAGAGGTGGATTATATGTACTTGAAACCCTTAAAGGATTCAATACTTCTGTGTTGTTACCAAGTATTGAATTTAAATTGAGTTTTCTAACGAAAACTTTCAGGTCCACAAGTGTTTTCCCTATGTCCATATGTTGCCCTGGAACAAAAGACAAATCCTTTGCAAAAAAGTCGACAATGTCCTGGTGGATATCAATAAGTGTATAATTATACACCATAAAGTCATTGTTGGAACTTCTCAAGATACGTGGTTCCAGGCCAAAAGAGCTGAATCTACATAACAGCACAAGATGCACATTGCCATAGTCAATGTTAGCATGTGATGGTGTGCAGCTGGTACACTTTGTTAAGTAGTATGTGTGCAGATAACAATTGAGGACATTCATACAGTTACTGCAGCAGGACTGATGGGATATACACACATTTATACTGCAACACACAACAGTTACCAACATGTTACTACTTATACACATGTATGTAGTCACCCTGTGCATCAGCAACGTGTTTACCTTTACCTGCACCTATGTTGTAGTATGCAGGAGGTGGCACAGTGTCATCATATGCACAGGGTGTGGGTTAGGTATGCCCAAGCCGGCCACTGGTAACACCAATTGACATGTGTGTGTATGTGTGTTTGTGAGGGGCAGCAGTACAGGGTGGACCGTTGTTGGTGCAGTGTGTGTGTGTATGTGTTTGCCCTAGGTGTTAGGTTTCTGCATGTGTGTAAGCACGCACACAGTCCCACATAATGGCTGCCATGTGCAGGGTTTTGTGGACAGCCACAGAATGCACCTGTCAGGTCATCCAGATCAGTGTCTGTGGGCACGGACACGGTACCTGTGCCTGGCAGGGGTGCTACCGGTGTATCCGGTACTAACCCAGACTGGGTACTGTCGCCGAAGCAGGGTGTGTTGACTGGACACAGTTCCCTGTTGGGACTGTCCAGAGCCACGCGTGCTGGTCTCCTGGGGCGTCTGGATGACAGCACAGACCCAGCATTGCTGGGGCTGGTGCTGGCACTTGAGGCGCTGCGGAGTGGGCCCGTTGTTGTCCGCGGCCACTGCCAGCTGGTGCTCTTGCTGGCATACGGCCACGTCGACGCCGCAAACGCACACCATCACCCTGGCCCATGGACATCTGGTTGTGGAGCAGCTGTTGTATGCCCCCACAACGTCTGTCAACGACATCTGTGAAGTTACGGATAGCATTCGCAACATCATGCATGCCGTCTGTCATGGCTATGCGACATGCTCTCAGCTCCCTCAGACCCTGTCTGGTGTACCTTTCCATACGTGCCTGTGCCTGCATGACAGTTCTAAACATAGTGGAGGTTGACATACCTCCTTGGCACGCGTCGGCCAGAGGCAGTACGGCCACGGATGCCCCACGAGAACCGATGGGCGACTGTCTGCGTGGTACCATTGGAGGCCTCTGCACATGGCTGCCTTGTGAGGATGCATGTGCCACAGGTACCACATTACCCTGATCTATGCCCACTGCTGACTGTCCATCACCTAGGGACAATGGTGATAAAGGATGTAACGGCAGGATGACTGTGCGCACGGGGTTGAAAGCTGTGTACTGTCAATTGGCTGACCAATGGCGGACCCAGACACACCTTCCTGCACCATTACAGACATTTCATCATCATCAGTACCTGGGGCACAAGATTCAGGTTCCCTGCTGCAGGTCACCAGAGCAGCACCAGAACCTACGGGAGGAAAACATGGAACACAGATTACAGTCTCAATACATATTTGAAAGAGATGCACTTCAATACGAATGCACACATTCAGAAATGGACACATGCACTCATGGACACTAACACACATGCACACTTGGGCACAGGCACACTTGCACACATGCACACCCACAGTAAACACACACATCAGTACCGTGTTACACTACTCAATTTACTACCTGTCAATTACAGTTATTGTGTACACAGTCACCAGCATGTCTACTACAGAGTTACACTACTCTTCCTAGTTTTATAAATTGTTTTACAGATACTGTTAAAAAGACTCACCAGCATGTATGGCCTGCCTCGTTGCTACATGGGAGGGACCTGGAAGTGTGAAGAGAGTAATGTCAGTGGGCACATGTGTGCCATTTGTTTTGCACATGATACAGTACAGTAGTACACTAGTTCCCTTATACACATCAGCTGCACATCATGTCTGTATATATATCATGATGACAGATACATACCACATGCACACCTTATGCGTGCATGAAGTAACAGCGCACAGAACAGTCATATGTACATACCAGGAGTTAACTCTAATCTCACCCTTACCTCTCTTCAAACGTCAACTCAAATTGTACTTCCAAAACCACTGGCTTTGTTCTTCTTGGAGTCCAGGCTAACGTCCCTCTCCCTACGCTCTCTTCATCTTTAACCCCTCATTGTGCATAGAAACTAGCTTCTACCCTGTTTCTTTCACCTTGATGTCCTTCTATGCTCTGACCTACTTCTCCCATCCCTCCCACCTCCTCTTGACTGTCTTCCTTCTTTTCCTCACTTCCCTTCTTGACTCCTGCCTCTTCCATATCATTGTATCTGTCATACTCCTTCTACTTCTCTACCCTTCTGAGCCCTAACTATTATGTATATGGCTTTTGCCTTATTGCATAACCATTATGCTTTAGGTAGGATTGCTTTGAAACCAACGGTACATTGTGTATGACTCTAAACTGTTTGACTTCCTTACATGTATGTTTATTTAATTAACAGGCTGGTGTACAATTCTATTATGTTGGCTGTCTGTATTGACAACTTGTCTGTCTGCCTTTATTACGTTATGTGTGGAGCTTTTCTCCACAGGCCTCTACTGAAAATGAACTTATATCCAGCTAGACTATCTGGGTCAACAAATGTAAAAGTAATAACAATAAATGAATATGGCATCTTTCCTGCCCCCCCGCTGTCTTGCTGCTGTGTGGATCCAACCTCCATCAGGATGCATGATGGTTGCTGTTGTTCTGGGGCTGGATCCACAACACTTAGCAGTAGCCCCTCCTGTCTGGTGAGGGGGATGTGGCCACCCCCACCTGTGGCAGCCTGTTGCCTGCGGATATCTGCAGCTGGCAGACATTTCTTATCAAATCACTGCAGTGATGTCTCACCTGCTCATATGTCCTATCATGCATGCCAACATCATTTATCCTGCTAACAAGGCTTTGCCACAGTGCAGACCTCTCCTGCTGATTCTGGGTGGTGTGAGAATAGGATGGCATAGTCACGCACCAGGCTCTGGTGGATCACGTCATCCTCTGCAGCAGAGTCATGGGATTTCTTTTAGGTGCCATGTCTATCTGGGAAGGTACACAAACAGGTTATCAGCATAGTATCTCAACAATACATGGTACACATTCTATACAGGGAGTGTTAACTTCTACTTATTACTGATTGGTTAAAACCTGATTACAGTGTAGCTATCATTCTATGTCATTTGTACTAAGTACTTGGCCTTCAGACCAGTTGTTTTACATTAGGGAGGTTGGTGGCAAGCACTGTGGTGGCAGGACACATATCTTTCATCCATTGAAGTTGGGAACTGCTGATTGTGGGCCCAGTGTACAAGTGTATTACTTCTGGTATGGGCAGTTGGCCTTTAGGCCAGTTATTTAACATTAACGAGGTTTGTGGTCTGCACTCATGTGTGACAATAGGCTGTACTCTGCCATTCATAGCTGGGGACATCTGGTATCAGGTTTATAGTGCCTGCATATCTGAGCTGTATCTTACTGACATTGCTACACCTTGTTTGTTGTAGCAAACACTACATCCAGGCCTCCTGCATCTACCTTTGTTTATATGCTTGTTATCTGTTAGCTTGTTATTTCACTGGTATGCTACTTCCACATAGTACACATCTTTGCAACACATCTGTGACTCACTACTGTTATCTGCATTGCTTACTGTACGTACTTCCATGTTACACATGACAGCAAGTGACTGCTTGTCATTGTTGCATTTACTTCATTGTGACACATTGCACTTAGGTTACCTGGCATTTGCTCACTGACGCTTTTATATCAGTCAGCAGTTGTAGGTAATGTCAGTACACTCCCCTCACTCCCACTGGACCTTGTTTTCAATCATTAGTGATTACAGAGTTCACAATAGTATTCTAGCATGTCCAGAGGTCAGTTGTCAGTTCCTCCTCAGTCCAGCTGGTGAGTGTGGTACTCCAGAGATAATGTTAGAACAGATGCATGTACACAGACAACCCTCCTCCTAACAACAAATTCAAACTCATGTGAGTGATGCAACCATATACCAGACTGTAGGCTAGGCTCTGTCTACTCAATACCGCCATAACCAGTAACGTGGCAAAGGGGATCACTCACTACACTTCCAGTCTCACGTAGACCTAACACAACAGCGGACCTAACACATGATCACACATGATCATACTTGTAGGCTCAGACCACAGCTCTGCCTATGCAGCAGAGACCTCCTATGCAGACATCCAGGCAACCACTACCACATAAACGAACATGTGCAACACATATCACACAAAGCCAATGTGCTGAACACTCACAACCATTAACAGTTAACAACACACCTCATACACCTGTACTAGGTGCCTCTATCATCAGGCACACTCACATCACGTTCACCAGGCTTAACGAGGTGAGGGTCACGGTGTGCAGCCTGTCAGGCACTATGACCTGCCACATAACACAAACAGTCAGGTAACCCCAAGGCAGGTACAGGTATGACTCAGTCAATGTCCATGCTGCTGTGAATGGCCTGACAAATTCTTCCCTGGACTACATGACATGAGACATTACAGAGCTCTCTGAGCACGTAGCCCGGGACAGTTTGACCCTGACCTTGAGTAGCATCCTACCCTCACCTAGAACAATGCCACAATATCAAGGCACGATGATCCCTTCCAACAATTGACTGACATACTGGTGTCATTCACAGGTGTGCCAATGCCTGCCATCTTGGGGTGGTATGCTTTGCTAGGGACAGCTTGCACCTGTCACCACAGTCCTATTGACATTTGGCGGGGCCTCCTGCTACACCCATAGTGCCTGTATTAGGCAAGGCTCATAAGGCAAACCCACATCCATTTGTATCACAAAGGATGAGGAAGTAAGAGTGATGCTACTCAACACTGGACGTCTAGACCCAAGGATGCACGCACCCAAAACCCTACCTAGCATTCTGGACATCGATATCTGTGCAGTAACATGAACCTGTTTCAGGTTTCACAGGAGCACACCAGTACTACCACGTTATAGCTGTTACCATTCTTGTCGGCCGCGACACTTCAACAAGGGAGGGGGAGAATCAATATTCAATGCAGATTCCCACGCCTCCACATTGGTGGCACAGTACAACATAGGTGTTAGGCCATTGAGTACAGTAGTCGTAGTTGGGGACCTGGGGAAGAAACATGGTAGCGGTCTGTCATTTGTCTACCACATGGCCAATGTGGATTGACAGACATGTTATATAGCCCAGCTAATCATGACTGATTCACATGTATGGCAGGGGAGGTCATTGTGCCTCTGTACTCATCCATCATCAGGCCTATAATTGCGTACAATGCACCTTTTGGGATGTACCTAACCAGACACCTACAGCAACTGGTACAGGACAACAGTACATCATCAAGGGGATGCAATGGCTCACACAGATGTCATATGCTGCCCAGGTAAAGTGAATCCAGCTGGACTCAGTGGCATACTGCCTGTTCAGAGCAATCTGTGCATGCCATATACAGCCATGTCCTACCTAGCAGTAATGAACGTGATGTACCTCAGGCAATCAGAGTCCCATACAGCCACATGCTCAGGAGAGCTGGACCTCAGCACTGACATACATGGACATGCTGGAGGGGCATATTCCTAACCGAGGCTCCCTTCACTCTGTAATGAGCTCACACTACTGGTTAGGCAGAGTCCCTCATTGACTCTCTTCCATAGGAATCTGGATGAGTGGATGGAGATCATAGTTGTACCCCAGGTATCACTTCTATGTCGCTGTTAGACAGAGGCATAGTATACTAAAGTCGGACAAGGGCATAGCAGCATAACTTGTGATTGGGTGGCAAAGACAAACACATTCTACTAGGCTTACCAATGCCCTAGGGCAAATAGCCTAGTATGAACCTATGAACTGTTCATTCTCAACTGTTCGAGCTCATTACAGAGTAAAGGGAGCCTCTCAGTTAGGAATTTGCCCCTCCAGCATGTCCATGTATGTTCTATTCAGTCGCTTACCGCTTGCTCAGAGGTGACCTTTGCCCAACATACAAGGCCATGTCAAACCCAGATTTGATGAATATGCTTCACCTAAAAAAATCTAGATCCATCAGAGCCATAAGGGCAGGAGACTTAAACCTCGACACGGCTATTAATAGGACATGCTGGAGGGATAGATTCATCACCCAAAGACTGCCTATGCTGTGGAACAAAATCACGGTATATGTGAGGCAGAGCACCTCGCTGGCCTTGTTCAAGAGAAATCTTGACCAATGGATGGGAGATCGCAGATATACCCCAGGGATTACCTCAGTGTCACTGCTCGACAGAGGCACAGCAAAATAATGGGTATGGTTCCCCATACTAAAGGGGTGGTGTAAGCCACAAAACGATGGGCTAGGCTTGTAAATGCCCTCGGGCAGATAGCCTAGTATGAACCTATGAACATGTGTGTACTGCTATAGTACTTCTGCCATATGTTGCATGTGTGTGTGTTGTGGGGGATGCACAGGTAATGGCCAGATACGTCTGCACAGGTGACACGTGTGACACATTCTGGGTGTTCATCCATACATACTGGATGTGTGCTGCCATCCAACCCTGTGATGTGGACACACATTACTCAGCCTGGATATACATATCTGAACAACACCACAAGCACAATACACTACCTTGCTATGTATGCATGTTATTACACAGTTATTCAGTAGTTATGACAATGATGCTATCCATGCAGCCCACTGGGCCAGTGGAAGCCACAACACACCGCCAGCACCTTTGCATATGCTTACCACAGACATCCCACATACTGCATGTACTGTGCACACAGTTATCTAACCCAGAACAACTGCACACCACTTATTAATCCTGTCCAGTGGACTACAGATACAGGCATATTGTATAACAATAGTAGGAGGCTACTGCAGCACAGGGCAGATTCACATGACGGGAAGGCATCTGTTGTCTGCAGTGTTAAGATGCTTCACATTCACCAAATGCACAGATATTGCCAACAATGTTGCAGACAGTTTAGGTGCAGGTACCCCCATTGTCCTACACACGTGTTATTAGTTATCCCAGATGACTGTAACCTCCCTATCCACTCACATGTCCAGGTGAGAGCCACCCTCATCATTGCAGAACACATATCATCACTGTTACAAAATGGTATCCCTGGATGTGTGCTACATTCACCCCTGGAGGACATAGCACCACATGACAGACTGATATTAATCCCTGGCCATACTACAGGATATGTACCTGAACAGTGCCATACATACACAGTGGTCCCACACCAATGAGGAGGAACCTCTACTGACCCTGGGAACTACTGCATCATATGCACAACTGGCCTTGTGTTCTAAGCTATGGAAGTGTTAGTTATGGCCCACATGTACAACAATATTACATATGTTTATATTTCATGACTATCTACACACAACCTATCTCATGGACATACCTATAGATAGTGAACTATGATACATTTGGAGGTGTCACAGTATACACAGGATTAACCTGCTACTTTGCATTACCTGTGTTTGTGGCAGCTTTTGGTGTGTCACTCGTGCTGCTTGAAGTTTGCTGCTGCTGCTGCTGCTGCTGTTTTGCTGCTGGCTGTCTTTATTTCTGTTTTGTTCTCTCTCTCTGTCTCTCTCTCTCTCTTTCTCTGTCGGTTTTGTGCAATGAATGTATTGCATGAGTGTAGTGTGGGTACTCATTGCTTTTGTAGGTATCTGCATAGGTCCATGTGATGGCCTCTGCACCAATTGTAAGGCAGCATTTGCTAATTGCAAGCAGCTGGGTGTGTACTAATTGCATGTCTCACTGTGATTTCAGGACACTGCTATAAAAGGGTATGTGAGATAGGCGTTGCCCTTTCAGATTGTAGAGCGTGGACCATGCTGGTATGCTGTTGACAGTGTTCTGTGAGTGTGAAGGTTAGTACATCTCCCATGCTTCATGCTGTGTTGTAGATTCAGGTTGCTGCATTTATCTTGCCTGTTCTCTGTAGTGAGTGTGTATGCATACTGACACCTACAACTATATGTCATATGTATTGCTATATAAATATATATATATATATATCTGTGTACATATACATACTTTCATATATGTACATTAGCTGACATTATTGGGTACAATCTAACAATTAGCAGGGCTGTTTCCGTTAACACTACTCTAGTATAGGAATCCAGTAATTGGGACTATAAAAGTCTGCCTGACATGCTTTGGGTAGTAGACATACTATATTGCCTTTATCTTCATTCCTACTATTACATGTTCCACTTATTTAGCACTATATTCCTGTATGAGAGTCATGGCTTAGTGGTAGGTCATACAGACTAGTGTTACAATGGTCTTGTGGTAGGGCCTACTAGTATGCTCATATTCTGCTTTTGAGTTGAGTATAGGGTCTATCAATCACAGTGCTGGAGGCACCTTTATGCAGTTAAAGGGCTTAGTAGGTCTCACAGGAGCCAGGCTGTGTTGCAGATTCTGGTTGCTGCATATATCTTCACTGTTTCCTGTATTGAGTGTGTATGGCTACTGAGACCTACAACTATATTTCATATGTATTAATATATATTTATATATATGTATGTGTAGATATACATACCTTCACATATGTACATTACCTTACATTATTATGTACAAGCTAACAGGTAGCAGGGCTGTTTCTGCTCACACTGAACTAGTATGGGAATCCAGTCATTTGGCCATTAAAACTCTACCAAACATGCTTTGGATAGTACATCTCCTATATTACCTTTATACTGATTCCTACTATTACATGTTATATTTATTTTAGCAGTGTGTTCTTCCAAAGCAGGCATGGCTTAGTGGTAGGTCAAACAGACTAATGTTACCTAGGTCCTGGTTTCGAGACTGACAGTGGGAATTTTTACTTTGCAAACTTTCCAACTGAGTACAGGACCTGTCAATCAAAGTGCTGAGGCCACCTGTAAGCAGTTAGAAGGGTAAGTAGGTCACACAGGGGTCAGGCTGTGTTGCAGATTCAGGTTGCTGCAATTATGTTAACTTTTTCCTGTAGTGAGTGTGTATGGCTACTGAGACCTACGATTATATTTCATATGTATTAATATATATTTATATATATGTATGTGTAGATATACATACCTTCACATATGTACATTACCTTACATTATTATGTACAAGCTAACAGGTAGCAGTGCTGTTTCTGTTCACACTGAACTAGTATGGGAATCCAGTAATTTGGCCATTACAACTCTACCTGACATGCTTTGGATAGTACATCTCCTATATTGCCTTTATACTGATTCCTACTATTACATGTTATATTTATTTTAGCAGTGTGTTCTTGTAAAGCAGGCATGGCTTAGTGGTAGGTCATACAAACTAATGTTACCAAGGTCCTGGGTTCGAGACTGACAGTGGGAATTTATTTTTCTTAGCAAACTTTCAAAGTGAGTACAGGACCTGTCAATCAAAGTGCCATAAAGGCACGTTTAAGCACTTTAAACCAGGTCTGTGCTCGTTTGCGCGGAGCTCACGCATGCGCACTGGCGGTGAGCTCCGCTAACACAAGCGCACACCCGCGCTATTTTCTTTGAAAGAAAAGAAAAAGGGGTGACAGGAAAGTGGTGAAAAACTGGTCACAAAGAGGGTAAGACAGTAGGGAAAGAAGCGTGGGATTTGCAGGAAGGGTGTAGGTAAGGCCCATAGATGCCCATGTCTTTTGCAGCAACAGCTGTATATTTCTATGTATTTTGGTGAGACATTTGAAACCTTCCACCTCTGAGAGAGGTGTCAGGACAACATTAATATTTGTTGTACAGCCAATTGTAATTAACAGTTTAGATGTCCAGCGGACATGTGTGCGACATGGACAGCTATGTATGGGCCGTAATTTTTGTGGGACAGAGTGCCCTTTTTTTTTTACAGGTGAGAGTGGTATGACAGGTGAAGGAAGTCGGTAAAGCTGGGGAGGTAGGTTGGGTAGGTTAACAGACAAGACAGACAAGACGCATACAGGGACGGTGTATGACACACGTGGGGGTTACACAATTGACCGGGACGGAGGTTGGGATATCCGAGATGCACGAGCCCACAGATGGCAACAGTGGAACTGATATCCCCACCCATAGGCAGTTGCCACTGTTCCTTCACAGCCCAGGACGGGCTGTGCTGGGGCTGTGTAGGCGGGCAACGGCGGGGCCGTTAGCTGTGCCACACGAGCCTCAAGCTGGCGTGGGGTCCAAGAACAGTGTCTTGGATCTCCCACGCATCACAGACCGGACACCTTGGAGGGTGAGTGGGCCGAACCCCTCCGGCCACACTTGCAGAGGGGACGGCCCCATCCCTGCAGCGCTTCCACCCGAAGGTGGCACAGGGCCACCGGAGGGTCCGCCTGGGCACTAGTGCCAGGTGCAGTCGCCAGCTGAGGTGGGAGAGGTGGGTCCGCTGGGACCTGCCTTCCCAAGCGTTCTAGGTTTGTGAGTAGTTATGTTAGTTTGGGTTTGTGGCATTTTATTCCATTCAGATTAGTTGTAACAGCATGCATTGGTATTCCCATCAAACAAACACCCAGATATGAACACCATTGAACAAGGGGCATATCAATATCACATGCATTATTTGAACAGCAAAACACAGTCAAACGACATGCAGGGTTGATTAATGGCAACAGGCCATCAGATTTGCAGGTATGAACAGGGCACATGCACGAACAGACATGCATATATGTTTGAAACGGACAAATGTCCATGATTAATGAAATGTTCACATACCATTATTTAGTGGATGTTGTTATATGGAATTATAGGGTTGGGTGGGGATAGAAAGTGATGACACATTCATATGTTACACATTGATTCACATTTCTCATAGGTACACAATTAAGTTGAGGCTGATGTTTCAAAATAATCTTTATTTGACTGTCATGCTACACCTGTTACACATACATCACTATCCTACTTATTTTGAATTTGATCAGATACATCATCTTGCTACACTTTGATGACAGGACAGGGGACAACTATGGCTGTTTAGTCTGTCAGATAATCATTCATTCTATCTGTAAATTGTTTACTGTTATCACCATATACAGATTTTGACCTAGACATTCCAGATTCAGACACACTGAAATCAGTTTGGGATGTTAATTTGTACTTCCCACATGCATTTAGTTCTGTAGAAACACACTGAGGCTTATATATTCAGGGGTTATTACTACTTTATTTATTCATACATGAGCCTTTCTGTCACTCTCACACATTCTGCAACTTCACAGTTCAGGTTGGTACTTCTAGGCTTTGTTCACATATTAGACCTGTGGTGATTCAAACACTTTCCAACAGCCTCCCTTCTGTCATGATTCAGCATTTCAACAGGGATATATCTCACATGTGACTACCTCAGATTCTGAAGCTGTACTCTTGAGACTACTGCAGGTTACAGTATATTTAATTAATGATGGGACATCTGTATTACAGCACTGTTTAATTCTATCAATTATATTTCCAGTTACACTTGCATACTGATGAACTTGTTGCAGCCATACCTGCAGACTTTCAATTCCTGCTTGCACATTATATTACTTTTAATCAATACACTGCACTGTTCTGATACATGGTACATAATAATATTTATTTACAAGTACTGGGTGGGGTTACTAACCTGCATGGTGGCGCAGCCGCACCAGCCTTCTGGCGTGCATCTCACGATTCGCAGAGCGGACACCTGCAGCTGTAATACAAAGGGAATAATATTGGACTACACATCTCCATGGTATCAGCTGGTTGAAATCCTTACATACATGAGTAAAATGTGACTTACTCAGTAGTGGGCGTTGGGCATTTGCGGGCCTCCTGGATCCAACGGTTCAATTGGTCCTGCTTGCGTCTCTTCAGGTCCGCATGGTGGTGACGGACCTGCTCACCAGTGCGTGGAATGCCAGTAGCACTGGTCAGATCACGAGCCAACTGGTCCCACGCCTCTGCCCTATATGCTCCCCATGAGACCTGGCCCTGCATGAGTTGGGCCTCGTGATTATGGACAAGGAGCCAGACCATGTATCTGGACTCCTCAACGCCCCAACGCTGTGCTTTCGAAAGCAACGTCCCTCACCTACTCCACTCATGCTGACTGCAAGTCTGTTCTACAATCAGTTATGCTGTGTATTCCGCCTATGGGGCTTATATATGCCGCTTTTCCGCACATTTCTCTGATTGGCCGTTTTGGAATTGTATCTACTTCACTGAAAATGCTTTCTCATGCTCCATTCTGGGTTTTATCCCATATATATGCTATTTCTGCATTTCTAGGTATTGCTGTCATGGCTTGGTGGTTTAGTTCCTTGACTCTAGTGCATGGTATCCTGGGTTCGAATCTGGCAACTGATTTTTGCTTTTCCTGACAGAAATGAGTTGAGTACCTGTCAATCAAACATGCCAAAAGCACTTTTAAGCACTTTAAACCTGTTCTGCTCGTTTGCAGAGGTAACGATGCGCTGGCAATTAGCCTGTGGGAGCGGCCCGCAAACGGTGTGCGCTGGGATAAATCTTAATTGGCTAGTGACACACATGTTCAGCTAATTGCACACAGTTTCAGCCTGTTTACCCGCTGCTTGGCAACGGGCACGCAGTTTGCAGCTTTTTAAACACTACTCAGCTACGGGCACTCTGTCTCACAGCAGCTTAGCTATCAGTACATTTCTGACTATTTTTATTCTTATGTTACTTCAAAATATATGCTCTATTTCATTCCATTTTACAAAAGGGAATACATTTACATTTGTACAATACTGTCAGGGGGCTTTTTAGTGCTTATTTACAAAAAAAAAAAAAAGGTTGTTGTAGGGGCTCGAACCCTGCCTGCCTACTCTTAGGGCGGCTACTCTACTGCTAAGCTATTATTTCTTGGCTTACTTTGCATATTTAGTTCTTATATCCTTTTCCACTGACTGCTAACTGTGATTGCGCTAGTAGCACACCCAGCACACAGTAGCAAACATTTACGGGGTTTAACAAAAAAAAAAAGGTTTTAATTTAATTTTATGACATCTCTTCACTTTATACACTGATGGCCAGTCGGGGCATGTGTTGTATAGTGTGTTTATTCACATTTTCATGGCCTTTCTCGTGGCTGTTTACTTTCAGCCATTCTAGTCTTCCGGGGGCGTGTCCACTTGCAGAGCTTAGCCTACAGACACGCCCCCTACTCTCTTACACGGACTGTGTAAGAGTTACTAGTGTGATTCAGCATGCCTCATGCACCTCATGCATATGCATGACATGCTGACATCACACAGTTTAACTGCAGCCTCCGTGTAAGAGTTATAACTCTTACACGGAGGCTTCCTGAATCTGGCCCTATATCATGACAAATATATACATTCAAGATCTTTCTACTAAATAAATATTTAATCTGAATCTTGAATGTATATATTATATTTGTCATGATATAGATTTTTAAGACATATATATTTTTTATACATTGTGTATTTACTAATACATAAGGGTATTTATGACATGCACAGGTTATGCATTAACATATCTATCTATATATATATATATATATATATATATATATATATATATATATATATATATATATAGATATATTTTTTAAATGAAATGTATTGAGACTATCATATTATATTATATATTCCTTGATGAAGTGTACATAAATATATATAATGAAATGTACAGATCTGTTATGAAATGTATTTTTTACACATGACATGCACTGAGTGTCCACAGATTGCTAGATATTTTAATGAATTTGTACTGATTAACTTATGAAATATTTTAGTGACATTAGTTTTAGTACAAGCCTCTCAACATTGTTGATTTAATTAAGTTATTTAATATGTCTGTTAATTAATTATATGCACCTATTTTTATTTAAATTATGAGGGAATATGTATTTCTTGTTTGGGGTATAATTTCAACTGCCAAAATAGGCATTGGGTCACTTTAAATTAAACGAAGTTGGAGTGACTGGTGCCAAAAGATATTTAAATAGCCTGAAAAACAGCCATTCAAACATTCTGATGAAGTCCACTATGAAAGCGCTTAATGAGAATGTGTATGTGTTCTATGTGATGTTTTTGGTCTATTAAAATATTTTTTGCTCACTTCGTGCATTGGCTTTCGTTTGGGATCTGGTTGCACCCGCTGCCAAGTGCTGTTTCAGCTTTGTTTTTTGTGGATTTACAGTGCAACATTGGGCTTTTTCAGCAGGAATCATGACTGTTACTAGAGTATCATAAAACAATCTCCTAACTCAGTGTCTCTATAATAAGTATTTTAATCACCAGCTGAGCGATCTGTCTTGTTATGCAGTCTGAAGATTTTTGCACATCTCGATGGTCTAGTTATATCCGAACATCTGGAAATGAGCTGAGGTACTCCCTCCTTCCTATTTCTGTAGACAAAGTATGATGCTTATAAAGGGAAGCTAAAACTTCAATTAAATTAAGAAGCAAGGAGGTCGTATGCCTGTTTTTTACTCATGGACTAAAAGCAGCTTTTATCAAGAAAGTCTATGACCATCCAGTCACAAGAGAACAATAGCATAATTCTCACCATTGCATTTGACATAATCATGTGATCATTTCACAGTTCAAAAGTACTTTTTGTGGACATGAAAGTCTGTTACAGTTTCTGAGAACCTCACTGTGGTTAATCTTGAACAGTCCTGGACTGGTTCACTTCTAATTTCTCTGGGTATACAGAGTGGATGTTTTTCATATTAAAGCTCCTTCTTCCTAGCTCTGTATTACAAGGAGCTCGAGTCCCAATAACAGGACCCTTACTTTTCCATATGTATGTACTGCCACTAGGAGGTATCACTAAGGGTAAGGTTTGCAGCATCAATGCTATAGCAATAATATCCAGCTTTACCTCTCTCTGTTTCTGTCTCCCTAGAAGACAGTTAGGCTGCCATCCTTAACTGGCTGCAGAAAACGTATTGGACACTCATCCTTGCAAAGACTTGGATTATGCCCATTCATTCCATTTATAACTATGCCATAGACCCTGACCATTATCTAGATATATATTTATTGGGAGATGATCATAAATGCATAAGTCAGCTGTGCATTCTCTGCTTTATAACCAATTGCCAACATTTTTGGCTGCCATCTAATATTATCAGATTCAGCACCTTTTACCATCTGAGGACTTCTGTGGCATGGTTCATGTATTGGCTATTGCTCATCTGAATTAATATAATACTCCATACTTGTACTTTCACAGATACAAGCTTGATGGGCTACACTTAGAACTATGCTAGTATCTTCTTCTTCTTCTTTCGGCTGCTCACCATTAGGGGTCACGTATAATTACCCCCATCACGGAAATATACCATCTACAATGTGGAGCAATTACTGTTTTTCTGTTAAATACAAGGTAACGTACTGTCCATAAAGCCCACATGTCCTGGATCCTATTTGTATTAAAAAGCTGCCTGCTAATACTAGCAACACTGGGATTTCAATTCAACTTTCCAGGTCCTGTTAATGATCCCCAGAATGCAGCTGAATACTTTAGATACATGTCTTGTTTTTTTTTTTTTTTTTCTATCAAGCAGTGCGATTCACAAACTTGACAGTTTTGAAGTGTCTCATTTTCAATATGTTTCAGAGGTAAACTTATTTTATACCATGACCCCCCATTAATATTCCAAAATGTGCACACTGATTGGCCAGCGTGCACATTGTAAATCGACTTATACTAATGGAAAAAGGTCCGGTCGCCCGGACTTTTTCCATTAGTATAAGTCTCTTTTAAAACACTGTCTCGCTATGTTAAAATAGTTTAACATAGCGACACAGGTTTAAAAAAAGCAACTGAGGTCTCCGTTGCTTTTTTTAAAGCTGTCTCGATATGTTAAACTCCTTTGACATAGCGATACAGTGTGTAAAAAGCAACAGAGATCTTGCTTTCTCTGTTGCTTTTTTTTAAACCTGTCTCGCTATGTTAAATGGGTTTAACATAGCGAGACAGCTTTAAAATAAGCAACGGATCTCCGTTGCTTATTTTAAAGCTGTCTCGCTATGTTAAACCCATTTAACATAGTGAGACAGGTTTAAAAAAAAAAGCAATGGAGAAAGCAAAATCTTCGTTGCTTTTTACTGTTTCGCTATGTTAAATGGGTTTAACATAGCGAGGCAGCTTTAAAATAAGCAACGGACATCTCCGTTGCTTATTTTAAAGCTGTCTCGCTATGTTAAACCCATTTAACATAGCGAAACAGTAAAAAGCAACAGTGATCTTGCTTTCTCCATTGCTTTTGGCCACAGCTCTGATGTACTGCATAGGCATGCGCAATACATCAGAACTGCCGCGGATACCAGACAGCTGCGGAAGGGCAGCAAAGAGTCATTATACAATGCCATTATTTAAGAAAAGTAATTATTTCTTTTCTTAAATAATGTCATAGTATAATAGCAATAACCCACTTCTGGGTGTGGGTAATGTGGGATTTACCCACGGTTGTCTTTGTTTGGCCCCTCGGGACAAAACCATGCCAACGTGGGTAAATCCCGCATTACCCACACCCAGGCCTGGGTTATTGCTATAATTTTGCACTGAGGACTGGACTGCTTATTTTGGTTTTACTGTTTTTTGTATTCTTGCTTTTGGCTTGGTTTACGAGTGGTCCGGAACCTTGGTTGATTCGTTATTGAAATGATGGCTGAGAAATAGAGTTACCACCTGTCCCACTTTGTGAGGGACAGTCCCTCATTGGGCAGCTGTGTCCTGCAAAAATATTGTAAAAATGGCAAATGTCCTGAGATTTTGGGACAAAATTATTTCCTATATTTTATGTAATAGTTGCATAAAACAGTTATTCTGTAACTAAAATACCTAAATGTTATAAGAAACAGAATAAGCAACTAAAATGCTACAAGAATAAACTTTTATTTAGGCAAAAAAGTGAAGTTCTATCCTTTGTACTGACCATGGGTATGTTTCGGCCTGTAAAATCTGATGTTTGTACCAAAAATGTCCCACTTTGGCCATTTGAAAAGGTAGCAACCCTACTGAGAAAGGGGCCGAGGAAATTCACTCAGGCGAATCTACTTTGCTAGACCGTGATTTCTTTGGTTTGGATCGTGGTGTATGCACTCAGACTGAGTTTCGTCAGCTGAGAGATGTTTCAACACTAAAAGGTTGAATTAACTTGTCTCATTGAGCTTTTCAGCCAGAAGGAAGTTGGATGTGAAGGTGGAGTCACTGGATTAGTTTCATCTGACCAGGTTGTTGCTGGTAACGTTTTTTCCACGTCTTCCCCAGCTGCTGTTCCTTTGGTTAAAGTAACAGGAAGGGCACACTGTCACCAAAGGGAAGGAATTGAAGGGGCTGGCATGGGTACGGAACCAACTGATGGAGTTCCTCGTGGCGACAATAGGAGTGGATTTAACAACAAAGTCACGGGGAGCAACAATAAAGGTACTGTTGATAACAATAATCACAAAAAACATTGTAGAACTGCGCAAGTGGATGAAAAGCTTCAGAATGCTATGGACGGTAACTTTTTTAAAGACATTTTTGGAAGACAGTTTGATTTTAAGACTGGGGGATTTAGATACACACACACACACACACACACACACACACACACACACACACACACACACACACACACACACACACACACACACACACACACACTATTCATAGTGGCGGTATGGATGATTTACCAATACTTAAGGACTTGATTTTGACTTTTGAAGAAAGATGTTTTAAGTTGAAATGTTTAGAAATTGACAATACATGTTTAAATGTATGTCTTAACTTAGGAATAGTCCCCCAGAGACTACGTATGTATAAATACCCATTTTGGTTGCGGTACAAAGAAGATGTTATTAATGATTTTAATAATTATTTTGATGAATGTGGTTTGGGTTTGATGAGGAAATTGTTAAAGTAAAATGAAGCTTTGGGTGAGGTTCTAACAAGCCAGGTAGAAAAATCGAATCAGGACATAATTAATGATTTGGTGTTTCCTGAATTTCAAAATTTATATGAAAGAGTGTTACAGAGGATAGACAGGAGAACTGTGAACATCTTTCACAGGAAGCAAAAAAAGTTAGTGAGGGATCAAAAACAATATGCAGAGAGAGAAAAAGGTTTATTTGGGGCCTTTTAAAATAATAAGACAAGAGATGGGAGGGTTGATAAGACTAACTATGTGGAAAAACCCATCTAAAGCAAATAGTTTAAATACCCGTAGGGACTTGGATGAGTTAGATTCGTTCTCAGAATATAATGAAAGTTTTATTACAGTGAAAAGGTCAGAAAGGTTGGCCAACAGAACCCGTTACAACTCAGACTCAGGGCAGGACCAAGAGAATGTAATGAGGAAGGAAAATCAGGGGAGGAAAAAAGTAGGGAGGGAAAAGAAATAACTATAGAGGAAGGTATGGATGGCATTGTGGCCAAGTTGGACAGGTTTACATTTTTTAACTACACCCCCGTCACGCTTAATAAAGATTATTTCTCTATTTTTTTTTCAAAGGGATTTAAATTTGTATCAACAAATAGAGGTGACATTGCTAATGTACTTGTGGATTTAAATTATATTTATGGAAATTAAATTTAATCTTATGGTTCAAAGACAAAACTGTTGAAAACGTCAGGCTAACAGGTGATCCTTACAGGAGTAGCACTTACAATCCACCACTGCACCCCACTCTGCAAGTTTTTGAAAGATGTGTTTCTGAAGAGATATACAAGATGTATAGTAAAAATAAGAACACAAGAGGATTTTCAAACCTTAGTAATCAACAAAAGTCATTATTGGAGGTGTTAAAAAATGCCAAGAATGTACGTATAATGAAACCTGACAAGGGAGGCAGGGTGGTCTTATATGGTGCTGAGGAATATAAGAATGCCATCATGAATATACTTCTTGACAATGCTACATACTCACCATTCTCTAAGAATGAGATTATAATTGCATACAGTAGGATCGACTCTTTATTAGAAGAGTACTTGCTTGAAGGGAGGATTGATGAGCAGAGTTATTATTTTTTTGATACAGTGTAATCCCATAATTCCTAACGTAAGGTAATAAGGTACATAAATGTTTCAAAGATCCACCATTTAGACCAACTGTATTGGCAAGAGATTCCAAAACCCACCCTCTTGCAGTCTTCATTGATTATTGGACTAAATAAATTGTATGTAAGGCTAAGTATTTAATTAAGGACTCTTGGGATATTTTTTGGGTAAGTTAACACATGACATTTGGAAATAAGGATTTAGTTTCCTGACAATTGACGTCAAGGATTTATTTACAGCCATCCCTAGGAATGAAGGACACCAGTATTTTTGCAACACTCTGCATACGTTTTCAACTCTGCCAGTTGACAAGGTTGACTTAATCACAGAACTAATGGAGGTGATACTCGATAACAGTTATATTCATTTCCAAGGGGAATACTACCAGCAAACCAGTGGAGTGGCTATGGGGGCAGCATGTGCCTCCACCTACGCTAATCTGGTGATGGTAGGCTGGGAGCACCAATCTGTATTTAAATGCCCCTATTACAAGTATATACATCTATTTGTACAGTTTTTGGACGATATATTTGTTTTATGGGAGGGAGATGAGAAAAGTGTGGAGATGTTTATGGAATATCTCAACAGTTGCACCAGTTTCTTTAAGTTCACACATCATTGGAGGAAGGATAGCATAAACTATTTGGATGTCACCATTTTAAAGACTCCAAATGGTTTCATATCTAAAATATTTAGAAAAGATACCTGGTGCAACAGTTATCTGCACTATTCCAGTAACCACCCCTTAAGACAGAAAATACATTTGGTTAAGAGGCAAGCAGTCAAAATTGCAAGGATAACTTCAGAGATGGAAGACCTAAAAGAAGAATTTTTTTAAATTAAAGGAAATGTTTTTATTAAGAGGGTACCCAGAAATAGATATCTTGGTATTTTGGACGAGGTTTACAAAGGCTGGGGTACAGCGTTTAAGCCACTTTTGGGTGTTGGCCTTGACAAAGTAATAAGCAAAGGAAAAGATAGAAATTACCAGATAGCATGTGTAATGGAATTTAATCAGATGACAAGTACCATTATGAAAATTATAAAGGTTCATTGGAATATTTTAAAAATAAATAAAGAAGTATTTGAGGTTGTAGGACAGTATCCAGTATTTTCTTTTAGAACCAGAAAAAATTTTAAGCAAGAATTTGAATATGCTGGTTTTAAGATGTTATGGTAAAAAAAGCAACTACCCCTTGTGAAATGTGTAAACAGTGCCCATATGTTATTAAGGATGATTTTATTACTCTTCAAAATGGATTGGATTGTAAAGTATTTTTTGCAAAGGGAACTGCAATACTAAAATGTTAATATATTTGGCAGTATGTGGAGGTTGTTCAGCATTCTATATCGGTAAGACGCAGAGGGCTTTTAGAGATAGGATGTATGAACACCTCCACGACATTAAAATGAAAAAAGAGACAAATGCATTATATAAACACTCATTAATTTGTAAGAATTTTGTTGGTTGTAAATATGGGATTTTAACTGTGGTGGTACTGCTGTGGTAGTGTTGTTGCCTCACAGTAAGATGTTGTCCTGGTCGATTCTCAGCTAGAGCGTCTTCTGTGTGGAGACATGTGCGAATGGTCATACCTTTGTTGAAGGTTGTGCATCAGGGCCGGCAGCTCAGCACGTAAAAAATCTACTGCCAATCATTAGCGGACCGGAGTTCCGCTGTGGCAACCCCTAACTGGGAAAAGCCGAAAGACACAACAAAAGAAATGATTAGGTGCAACCCCAGAGGAGGCGATGTGAAAAACATGATATTAAACAAAGAATTGAAGTGGCAGTTAAGATAGAAATCTAATGTTTTCCCTGGGGTAAATTATTATATTACAGTCAAACCTGTATTAATGGTTAAAGCCCTTCAAGTATAAACGGGCATACTATTAATACCAATTCTAGTTTTAACTTTAATATTAATTACCTTTTTATACATGCATATATACAAAATACGTGTGTGTATGGGTTTAAGTGAATGAGTTAGGTATTTAATTATTCCATTAGCTTATTAGCATAACTATGGAGATGGATATATAATGAGCGTGATTTTATAAGTGGGCATCTGATGAAGTCTTGTGTTCAAGATGAAAGCGCTTACTGCCATGTGTTGTGGATTAAACTTATTATTTTGTACCGAGAACTGGACTGCTTATTTTGGTTTTATAGTTTAGTAGGTAACTTAAGGCACAACTCTTCCACTATGTCTGTAGAAACATAGATAATACATTTTAATTAATCACAATATGTATGTGATTTGCTTGACTTTGTCTGATAAATTGCATTTTTAGTTGTGCTTAGACATAGACACATACTTTTAATGAATGTCTTATTTATTAAATAAATTTAGTAAGTCAACCTACTTTATCAATATTTGACTGATGGTAAAACTGGATTGCTTATAGGTTCATAGGTTCATAGGTTCATACTAGGCTATCTGCCCGAGGGCATTTACAAGCCTAGCCCATAGTTTTGTGGCTTACGCCACCCCTTTAGTATGGGGAACTATACCCATTATTTTGCTGTGCCTCTGTTGAGCAGTGACACTGAGGTAATCCCTGGGGTATATCTGCGATCTCCCATCCATTGGTCAAGATTTCTCTTGAACAAGGCCAGCGAGGTGCTCTGCCTCACATATACCGGGATTTTATTCCACAGCATAGGGAGTCTTTGGGTGATGAATCTATCCCTCCAGCACGTCCTATTAATAGCCCTGTCGAGGTTTGAGTCTCTCGCCCTTGTGGCTCTGATGGATCTAGATTTTTTGAGGTGAAGCATATTCATCAAATCTGGGTTTGACATGGCCTTGTATGTTAGGCAAAGGTCACCTCTGAGCAAGCGGTGCGACTGAATAGAGCTGGAGTTCTTTCAGTCGGGCAGCATAGGACAGATGTTTGAGACCCTTTATCCTTTTGGTGAGGAACTTTTGTGGCCTCTCCAGCTGCTGCAAGTGTCAGGTCAGATACATTCCGAATGGGGCATTGTACTCAATCATTGGTCTGATGAGTGATGAGTATAGGGAGACTATGACCTCCCTTGATCTAGATGAGAATCCCTTCATGATAAGGTGGGCAATGTAGAAGGTCTTCCTAACTACTTTAGCTACATGGGTGTCGAATGACAGACTACTATCAACCTGGGTCCCCAGGTCCCTGATAACTTCTTCTGTGCTCAGTGGATTGCCACCTATTTGGTAGCTAGGGTAACCTTGTTTTCCCGAAGGGTATGACTATGCATTTTTGGCATTTAACTTTAGGCCATGGCTCTGGCACCAGTTATCCGTTTCTGTGAGACCCTTCTGAAGGATATCTGTGTCAAATGTGTTTTCTACTATGGCCCAGTTTGCAGTCATCTGCAAACTTTGTCAGCCATAACCCTCCTGTGTTTGCTTGTACTTCGGAAAAGTAGATGCCAAACAAGAGTGGGCCCAGGACTGAGCCCTGTGGTACACCACTTGTGACAGGCTTTGAGTCTGACATGGCGCCAGCAACTCTGACCCTGTGGGTTCTGTCACTCAGCCAGTTTGCAACCCATCTTGTGATGTATGGGTTAACATTTAAGCTGATGAGTTTTTCAATGATACCCGAGTGGGGTATTGTATCGAAGGCCTTCGCCAGATCGAGGTAGGCTGTATGGACTGCCTTTCCCTCATCAATGGCTTTGGTGACTGTTTCGAAAAAGTCAACCAAGTTTAGAAGGCATGATCTGCCTTTGACAAAGCCAAACTGGGATGGATCCAAAGTCTGCAAATTTTCTATGTCTTTATTTATGAGGTCCATTATGATCCTCTCCATGGCTTTGCAGATAAGGCTTGTCAAGCTAATGGGCCGGTAATTTCCAGGGTCGGTGGAGGCACCGCCTTTGTGAAGTGGGACCACAGTTGCAGTGCGCCACTCCCTGGGTACATATCCAGAGGTAAGACTATGATTAAACAGCTGTCCTAGCTGTGGGTTTAATTCCTCGTTGAGTTCGTGGAGCATACAGCCAGGGACACCATCAGGTCCCATGGATGCTGTGTTTTTTGCTTTGGAGAGAGCAGTTCTCACTTGGGTGTTGGAGATGTTTGGGGGGCTGCAATCGCTTGGTATAGATATCTCTCCTTTTGTGGGGGGGGGAGAAGTTTGCACTGAACCTGTCAGCCAGTATGTTGGCAATGTCTGTAGGATCAGTAATCTTCACATCATTTTGAACTAGTTCTGAGCATATCAAGGTTTCTAACATAGCTAAAGAAGGCCTTATGATTGTCTTTTGAGTCTTTAGCTATTTTTCTCTCAAAATTTGCTTTGGATGATTTTATGAGAGCTCTTAGTTTTTTACTTATAGTGATCAAGGGTGTCTTACCTTTTAAGGATTTTGCTCTATCTTGTAGTAGCTTCCTCCTTTTGTTGTAGAGTTTGTTTATGGCTGGGGTCCACCAGACTGGACGCTTGCCTTTGGTACAAAGAGTCTTTGTTTTGCTTGGGATTGCCTTATCCATGCAGTCCTGCAGGTGCTGGTAGAAGGCATTTGTAAGTGATTCAGCGGCTTGAGTACTGTTTTCCGCCGGCTCAGGGGCCTTAAAGGAGACCACACTAGTCTTTAGAAGTGTGAAGTCGGCTTTCGAGAAGTTTTTTACTGTGGTCTTTTTTATTTCAGGTGGGGGTGGGATGAGGACCTCCAGCGAGATTAGTTTGTGATCTGATCTCACCAGTGAGGGGTATACTTCTGGTGTTGAACATTGTGCTCCCATGTTCGTGATGATGAGATCAAGTATGTTTTCTCCTCTTGTGGGGATGGTGACTAGTTGTTCCATGGCATTTGAGTTTATGAATTCCAGGAACTTTTGGGCTAGGGTGTTTGGGCTTGAGTAGTGTTCCCAGTCTATATTAGGGTAATTGAAGTCACCTAGTATGATGGTGTTTGGTGATACATTTATCCCCTCTAGTGTTTTCAGGAAGGCCATGTGAGGTTCCTGAGTTTGTGAAGGTGGCCTGTAACATGCTACAATTTGCAGAGCAGCCTTGCCTATGGTTAATTGCACCTGGATGGTCTCCGATGCATCGTGCGTTGCCACCAGTCTTGAGGTGTGGGTGTCCTTAATGAATATGGATACCCCCCCTCCTTTCTTGGTATTGTCCGGATTTTGGGGCCGGAACGCATGATAAGAGGTAAAACCTGATAGTTCTGGGGTGCTCTCAGGAGTCTTGAACCAGGTTTCTGTCACTGCACAGACATACTATATTTCAAATCACCCATCTAGTATGAAGGCATAAGGAAATTTGTTTTTCTTTTATTGTTAAATGTACATCCCAAGAAAGAACCAACATAGTTCACTGCATTCAAAGTAATAACCAAAAGTCACCAGTGCACTGTGATTTCTATCCAAAAACACCAGCCAAAGTCACAAATGGATGTATTTGAATACTTAACCTGCACAACTCAACAAAAAACACACTAAGCAAATGAAATCAAAAGAGACAGTTAAGCACTTTCATCTGTGTTACAGTCAGTAACAGACTTCATGAGAACAAACTGGACATGTGCTTTTGTATTTAAATAATAATATTTTAAAAGATCCAGTACATTATTTTTCTTGAACCTACCATATAAGTTGTTTTTAGTAAGAAATTATATAGCACTGCAGAATATATGAAAAATGAATACAAATACATTTAACATAAAAAGCATGCAGAGATATATCAAATATATATATAAAATATGTATATAGTTAGGTTTCTCATTCAGGTAAAGGTGTAAACATGAATTCTTAAAAATTCTAATACAAGTTGCCTATGATCCAGCATGTTTCAAAGATATACAATTACTGTTTAAATCCAACCTATAATTTAGCCACCTTAAGCTTATGGACTGGACACACATAAATGTGGACAATGCCTCAACATATTATTTGAATGCAAATTTTAGTTGGCTGATTCTTTAGGTTCCAAAGTTACCTTAAAAATGGAACCTGTGATAGTACTGAAGCAGTATATATATATATATATATATATATATATATATATATATATATATATATATATATATATATATATATATATATATATATATATATAGCAAAATATGAAACCTGCCCTGTTATTGTATAGGTAGAACAGAAAATTTTCTAGGAGTTAGAACCTATAAATATTGTCATGTCATAGCCAAGAATAATGCAAATAATGCACTGTATAAGTTTTCACAGATTGTTACAACTTCAAGAGATTTAAACTTGCTATAGCTGAACAAATTTCAAGGGACACATGGGTGGGTGGGGAGGCTTGGAAAACTAGACTAGAATATAAGAATTACTTTGGCAATTAAGACTCAACATTACTACCCCCCCCCCCCAACCCAGGAATTAATAATAATGTTTCTATCATTCTAGTCCTTAAGCTTAGGACTTATTTGTTAGGTTCAAAAAAAGAATGCACTGTACCTTTAAAGAAATGTTATTATTTAAGTGCAAGTGCACAGGCCCAATGTTTGTTCTGATGAAGTGCCTTATTCATTATAACATAGAGGAAAGTGCTTATCTTTCTCTTTGATTCTGTTTGTTCAGTGAGTTGTTTGGTGAGTTATTGGGATTAAATATTCAAATACATTTATTTGAGAATTTGTCTGGAGTTTTTGAATTGAAATAATAGTGTACCAGTGACATTGGTTGTGATATATATATATATATATATATATATATATATATATATATATATATATATATATGGATGGGTTTACATGGGAAACTATGAAACTGCATCAGTCGACCTGCGTGTGGCATCATAATGTTGAACCCAAATGTACTGACTACATTACAGTGAATGGGTAGTGTAATATGAGCATTTGGCTTAGACACTGTGCAGGGTGATCACGGTTCAGTGAGGAACAGGGAATTAGCCCATTTCCTCACTGGAGTGCGATCTCGGAACTGGTATATTTAATGGGCAGGGGATGTGGGGGGGGCAACCTCCACATGGGGAGGTGCAGGGAGGCATAGCCCCCTTGCAAAATAGTAGAATTAACCTACCATTGACTATAGAGTTCAACTGTACGTTAATGTGTATAGAAGGAGGTGAGTGATGTCACCTCTTGCTATGTTGAATACATTGAACAAAGGTTGTCGATGATAGTAAACATAAACATATATATATATATATATATATATATATATATATATATGTATATGTATATATATATATATATATATATATATATATATATATATATTTTTATATATATATATATATATATATATATATATATATATATATATATATATATATATTTATAGAGCATTGATTCAAGAAGCACGATACTCTGGTAAAATATTTTTTATTAAGTTTGCATACAGTAAAATTAATAAACTTGAAAAAGTTATGGTAGTGTAATTTCCCTGTGCTTTGGATTTTGTGGCTCATTTTATGAAATGATATAGGTTCATAGGTAGGTACTAGGCTATCTGCCCTAGGGCATTTATAAGCTTAGTCAGAATGTGTTGGCTTTCGCCTCCCTTTTAGACTAGATTCCTGAGCCTCTGTCCAGCAGGCCCATAGAAGTGATCCCAGGAGTAAATTTACGATTTCCCATCCACTCGTCAAGATTTCTCTTGAAGAGGGTCAGCAAGGGGCTCTGCCTAACATTAGTTGGGATTCTTTTCCAGAGTGAGGGAAGCCCCTGGGATATGAATCTATCCCTCCAGCATGTCCTATTTAATGTTGTGCTAAGGTTTAAATCCCTGGAGCATGTAGCTCTAATGGATTTGGTTTTCTTGAGGTGGAGCATGTCTAACAATTCCGGGTTAAACATGGCTTTGTACATCAGGCAGAGATCGCCTCTGAGTAGATGGTAAGCAACTGAGTAGAGTTGGAGTTTCTTTAGTCAAGCTGCATAGGGCATCTGTTTGAGGCCCACAATCCCCTTGGTGAGGTATTTTTGAGTTCTCACCAGCTGTTGCAGGTGTTGGGTAAGGTACATGCCAAATGGGGCATTGTACTTAATTATGGGCCTGATGAGCGATGAGTAGAGGGACACAATGACCTCTCTTGATCTAGATGTGAACCCTTTTGTGATTGGGTGAGCTATATAGAAGGTTTTTCTAACCACTTTGGCAATGTGATTGTCAAAGGAGAGGTTACAATCTACTAGGGTCCCCAGACCCCTAATTACTTCTTCCGTACTTAGGGTTACCTCCTATGTGGTAGTTTGTGGGCACTTTGTTTTTCCCAAAGGGGATGACTATGCATTTTTTGACATTTAGCTTGAGGCCATGGCTCTGACACCAGGTATCCATTTCTGTAGGGCCCTTCTGGAGGATGCTTGTTTTAGCTGGCGAGTCGATTATGGCTCCCAGTTTGCAATCATCTGCGAACTTGGTAAGCCACCGTCCTCACGTGTTTGCCTAAACCTCAGAGAAGTATATACTGAAAAAGAGGGGTCCCAGGACTGAGCCCTGTGGGACGCCACTTGTATCTGGTTTAGAGTCGGACATGGCACCCGTGACTCTGACCATGTGAGTTCTATCCCTGAGCCAGTGTGCAACCCATCTTGTGATATATGGGTTAATATTTAAGCTGGTAAGCTTATTTATGATGCCAGAGTGGGGTATTATGTCGAAGGCCTTTGCGAGGTCCAGGTAGGCTGTGTGGACTAACTTTCTCTCATCTATGGCTTTGGTTACTATTTCAAAGAAGTCAATTTGGTTTAAGAGGCAAGATCTGCCTTTAACAAAGCCGAATTGAGTAGAGTCCAGTGTTTGGAGATTTCCAATGTCTTTGTTTATGAAATCCATTATGATGCACTCCATAGCCTTGCATTTTTTTTGTTTTTTTCAACAGAACAACAGTAACTTAACAGAAAAGCACAGTAAATGCTTTAAACAGGCTAGCGCACTTGAGTGTGTAGCCTCAACAGGTAAACACAACAAAAACAATTTAAAGAAGTGCAGGAACATTAAAAAATGCAAAAACAAGCTTTTTTAGGTATTAGAATAGCTAGAAACTCGCTTTTCAGTGAGAATATGCAGTCACAAATAGAAAGGCAGAGAAAAAAATACTTAATCTGTTTACAGTCTCTCTTTTCGTCTCTCTGCTGCTTGTAACACTCTGCAGGACCACGAGGAGCTGTGCTGAGTCTGAAACAAGCGCAAAACCATGCAAATGTGGGTTTTAAGGCAGGGAATTTGAAAGAGATAGGAATTAGCCCAAAACGGCCAATAAGCTACTAGTTGCTGGGCTGAGACCACTCCTCCAGGGACAGATAGGCTGCTCAAAGCTCCCCACTCTCACTGGTGAACAGAGAAGCTTCCTCCTATCCAAGTAAGGATATGGGCAACACAGGAACATTTACCACAGCCGAGAATTCAGCAAAACCAGAAATCTGGACTATTTTAGTTCAGAAAAGGTGGGAAACAAGAATTTTTTTTGTTTTTTTCTTTTTTTCAACAGAACAACAGTAACTTAACAGAAAAACACTGTAAATGCTTTAAACAGGCTAGCGCACTTGAGTGTGTAGCCTGCAACAGTTAAACAACACAAAAACAATTTAAAGAAGTGCAGGAGCAGTAAAAAATGCAAACACAAACTTTTTCAGGTATTAGAATAGCTAGAAACTCGCTTTTCTGCAAGAATATGCAGCCGCAAATAGAAAGGCAGAGAAAAAAATAATCTGTTTAAAGTCTCTCTCTTCATCTCTCTGCTGCTTGTAACACTCTGCAGGACCACAAGGAGCTGTGCTGAGTCTGAAACAAGTGCAAAACTGTGCAAATGTGGGTTTTAAGGCAGGGAACTTGAAAGAGATAGGAATTAGCCCAAAACGGCCAATAAGCTACTAGTTGCTGGGCTGAGACCACTCCTCCAGGAACAGATAGGCTACTCAAAGCTCCCCACTCTCACTGGTGAACTGAAAAGCTTCTTCCTATCCAAGTAAGGATATGGGCAACACAGGAACTTATACCACAGCCCAGAATTCAGCAAAACCTGAAATCTGGACTATTCTAGTTCAGAAAAGGCGGAAAACAAGATTTTTTTTTGTTTTTTTCTTTTTTCCAACAGAACAACAGTAACTTAAAAGAAAAGCACTGTAAATGCTTTAAACAGGCTAGCACACTTGAGTGTGTAGCCTGCAACAGTTAAACAACACAAAAACAATTTAAAGAAGTGCAGGAATAGTAAAAATACAAAAACAAGCTTTTTCAGGTATTAGAATAGCTAGAAACTCACTTTTCGGAGAGAATATGCAGTCACAAATAGAAAAGCAAAGAAAAAAATACTTAATCTGTTTAAAGTCTCTCTTTTCATCTCTCTGCTGCTTGTAACACTCTGCAGGACCACAAGGAGCTGTGCTGAGTTTGAAACAAGCGCAAAACCATGCAAATGTGGGTTTTAAGGCAGGGAACTTGAAAGAGATAGGAATTAGCCCAAAACGGCCAATAAGCTACTAGTTGCTGGGCTGAGACCACTCCTCCAGGGACAGATAGGCTGCTCAAAGCTCCCCACTCTCACTGGTGAACAGAGAAGCTTCCTCCTATCCAAGTAAGGATATGGGCAACACAGGAACTTATACAACAGCCCAGAATTCGGCAAAACCTGAAATCTGAACTATTCTAGATCAGAAAAGGCGGGAAACAATATTTTTTTTTATTTTTTTTTCTTTTTTTTCAACAGAACAGCAGTAACTTAACAGAAAAGTACTGTAAATGCTTTAAACAGGCTAGCACACTTGAGTGTGTAGCCTACAACAGTAAAACAACAAAAAACAATTTAAAAAAGTACAGGAATAGTAAAAATGCAAAAACAAGCTTTTTCAGGTATTAGAATAGCTAGAAACTTGCTTTTCAGTGAGAATATGCAGTCATAATAGAAAGGCAGAGAAAAAAATACTTAATCTGTTTAAAGTCTCTCTCTTCATCTCTCTGCTGCTTGTAACACTCTGCAGGACCACGTGGAGCTGTGCTGAGTCTGAAGCAAGTGCAAAACCATGCAAATGCAGGTTTTAAGGCAGGGAACTTGAAAGATATAGGAATTAGCCCAAAATGACCAATGAGCTACTAGTTGCTGGGCTGAGACCACTCCTCCAGGGATAGATAGGCTGCTCAAAGCTCTCCACTCTCAGTGGTGAACAGAGAAGCTTTATCCTATCCAAGTAAGGATATGGGCAACACAGGAACTTATACCACAGCCCAGAATTCAGCAAAACCTGAAATCTGGACTATTCTAGTTCAGAAGAGGTGGGAAACAAGAATTTTTTTGTTTTTTCTTTTTTTTCAACAGAACAAGAGTAACTTAACAGAAAAACACTGTAAATGCTTTAAACAGGCTACCGCACTTGAGTGTGTAGCCTGCAACAGTTAAACAACACAAAAACAATTTAAAGAAGTGCAGAAGCAGTAAAAAATGCAAACACAAGCTTTTTCAGGTATTAGAATAGCTAGAAACTCACTTTTTGGCGAGATTATGCAGTCACAAATAGAAAGGCAGAGGAAAAAAATACTTGATCTGTTTAAAGTCTCTCTCTTTTCATCTCTGCTGCTTGTAACACTCTGCAGGACCACGAGGACCTGTGCTGAGTCAGAAACAAGCGCAAAACCATGCAAATGTTGGTTTTAAGGCAGGGAACTTGAAAGAGATAGGAATTAGCCCAAAATGGATGCTGTAGTGCAGCAGAAACACAAACCAAGAAGTGGTGCAGAACTCCAAAAATGGTAACAAAATTTTCCTATCAAGTAGGTAGAACCGGAACATACAATCCCAAATTCAAAACGGAAAAAGGCTTTCTAGTTCAAATCCAATCATTTTTGCTTTAACATTTACCACACCGAGTCTAACAAAAACACTGAAATCTGACAGGCTAGTTCTAAGAGGGATTTAAAATAGAATAGCACAAAACATTAAAAAAGTCGTGAAATGCAACAAGCAGGACAGTATGGCTAAAACTCCACTTAGGAAAGAATTACAATACAAGGAAGAAAAGGCAAACAAGATTTACAGTTCCCAGAATTGACTCTATCTAGACTATCTGCAAAGAGCGGAAAAATATTAATGTTTAAATTTCAAACCAGTTGTAACAGAAAATGCAAGAAAGGATTGCCCAGACAGCAATGAGAGTGCGCAAGAAACTACAAAGCAGTAAAAAGACAAGATGTAAACCAAAACAACATCAGTTCTATAGCAAGAACGGTTCAGACAGAACGTCCAAAGCTAAATTCAGCAAAAATGAAATGCTTTTAAATCCCAATAAGTGGGCAACAATCTTTGCCTCTGGATTTCAAAACAAAGAATTCAATCAAAAAATGTTTAAACAGGACTTAATTTGTTACTCAAAGTAACAAATAACAGTTAAAAAGACACTAGGAAAATACAAACAGTTTTCACATTTAATAGTAAAACAACTTTTGCAGAATAGAAGGCAAAAGAAACAACCAAAATCAGATATTAAAGTAACCTAAATTGTTCTAGTTGTAAATTGAAACAAGGAATTTATCTGTATTACAACACTGTAAATTGGACTGAGAGCAACTGAAAGAAAGGAGCTAGCCAAAATGTGAATAAGCTACAAATGTGGGAAACATCTTCAAGGAATAGAAGCAAAATCCCAAACACAGGTACAGATATTCTGCTAAACACTTGGGAAAAGACTCAAAAACCCAATGAAAAACCTGAATTGACTTCTCTTTAAAAGCGGAAACAAGAACTTTTGCAGCCGGGTTCCAGCAAAAACTTAACACAAAAGCAGAAATGGGTTAAACAGGCAACCTTAAGTGTTAGCTAAACTAAAACAACATAAAACAGTAAAGAAGTAGAAATCCCAGGAAAAAGCTGTTCAGCACCCCATACGAACCAAAAATAGAACCTGCAGTCCAAGTAAGAAAGCAAAAAAATTATTACGTTTAAATCTAGCAAATCCTATCTGCATGCAAAGAAGGAACACAAGAAATTTTTGTTTTTAAGCTATCCATCAACTACAGGGTTTAAGCAAGACTTGAAAGATTAAGAATGCTAACAAAACAGCCAATAACTAAATGGGTAAACAACCTAAGGAAAAATAGAAGTAAAGCCCCCACAACAATGGTTACATATAGCCTGCTACCAACCGTGGGAAACAGACTTAACCACAGCCCAATGAACAAAACTAAATCTGCTATTCTAGTCAAAAGGAGGAAGAAAGATTTCTGCTGCCAGATGTTCAACTGAACAACGATACCATGCAAGTGCGGGTTTTAAGGCAGGAAACTTGAAAAAGATAGGAATTAGCCCAAAACAGCCAATAAGCTACTAATTGCTGGGCTGAGACCACTCCTCCAGGGACAGATAGGCTGCTCAAAGCTCCCCACTCTCACTGGTGAACAGAGAGGCTTCCTCCTATCCAAGTAAGGATATGGGCAACACAGGAACTTATACCACAGCCCAGAATTCAGCAAAACCTGAAATCTGGACTATTCTAGTTCAGAAAAGGAGGGAAAGAAGAATATTTTTTGTTTTTTTTTTCTTTTTTTTCAACAGAACAACAGTAACTTAATGGAAAAGCACTGTAAATGCTTTAAACAGGCTAGCACACTTGAGTGTGTAGTCTACAACAGTTAAACATTGTTTTCATTCAGCAAATATTTATGGATGCTATTGCAGGCCTATAATAGTTCCATGCCTTTTATATTGTAGTTATAAACACTTGTCCATGATAATGCAAGAAACAGAACTTTGCACTTCATAAGTGGCAACAAATCTGTTCTATACTGAGTCACTGATATTTTCCAGGGTAAAGAACTTTGGTACAGATTTCACTTCTGTGAATTTGTGCAGAGCTGATGTAACTAAATTCTCCTGGCTAAGTTGGATGCTATTACCTACTATCTGATATTCCAGACTGATAAGTATACATTTTTTTGCAACTTGATTTGCACTGTTCTGTATTTATATATTTGGTTTATTATCTATGTCCTGTTGTCTGCACTGTTTGATTCTGAGGGTAGCTCAGAAGCTGGTTTCAGGTGGGGGGTTGTTCATCCACCTCATCTTAGGTGTTAGTCATTCATTACCTGACATGTATTTTCTGTGTTGCACTTTCAGTACAGACCTCACTTGTGTGAAGTTGTGCAGAGCTGATACAGCAAAATTCTCCTGTCTGAGTGCGATGCTATTACCTACCATCTGATATTCTAAACTAATAAGTATACATTTTATGCAACTCGATTTGCACTGTGCTGTATTTTTATATTTGCTTTATTATTTATATATTTGCTTTATTGACTCTGTCCTATTATCTGCATGGTTTGTTTTTCTCACTCTCCCTCCTGTGTGTGGCTGTAGCCTTATACTTGGTGGCTTCGGAATTGCCCGCCCCTGCTATAAATCTGATTTTGTTTACTGCTTCCAGTCCAATCTCATTTGATCACTCAACGCAGTGCAATGAGATCATTTGGGTTGAACTACCCCCCTTAATTATTTGACTTTGAACACTCTTCTCTGCCCTATCTCATCAGTTTAGTGTACTAAGTAGAGAGAGCATTTGGGAAGGCCACCCCCCCCCTTAGTTCCCTAATCTTGAACTATCTTCTGTTTCCTTCCTTTCCACCTAAAAAAAATAAAAAATTACACTTTATTCAGCTATTTTTTCTGTAATTGTGTTCTTCACACTTTATTACCTTATTTTTGCTGTGTGCTCTTAAAGTGTTCAAGTGCTTTTATTGTGATGCATTTATCACTACTTGTTAGTAGCCTAATTAAATTTATCTGTTACTCTAAGCATTTTTAGCTTTGGTCTTAGTATTTGTGTTTCAGGTCAGTTACTTTACATTTAAGAAGGTTCTTGTGGTCTACACTCTTGTGGACAAACCCTTATCAAAACCCTCTCTCCATAAGTCTGCCCAAGCATTCAGAACACTATGTCTGGACAATGCCCATCACTTTCTCCTGGCAACCTGGTCAACATGGGCATACTGAGACAGTGTACCAACTGCCTCACGTTTACTGACAACCCTCTTCTCCTAGCACATAATTCTTCCACCTGTGAGAAATGCATGCACATCAGTAACCTGGAGTCCATGCTGTCTAGTGTCACAGTCAGTAATCCTGACAAAGTGGAGATTGCCAGCAGAAACACCACACCAGTCACATCACACAGCCAAGCACAGCAAACACACACCTAAACAAAAGTCCTCAATAAAAACTTACCTAAACAGCAGAGACTTCCAAAACACACTCATAAACATTCCACACACAACATCAAACACATCACACACAGCAGACAACAGACCAGTGTCTCACAAACACAGCCCATAAGGCAAAAGAATAAACCATCACAGTCCACAAGAAATAACAATAAACCATTGGTGACTCAGTTGTGAAACACACTGATGTCCCCCTCACCAGGCTCAACAAGGAGACGGTCACAGTCAGTTGTCTGTCTAGTGCCAGAATCTGCCACATCACGCAAGCACTTATGTCTCTGCACAGCAAGTACAAGTACAACTCTGTCATTGTACATGTTTGCGTGAATGACTTGAGATGTATCTCCCTGGACTATATGAAGAGAAACATATTTGAACTCTCAGAGTATGTGTTCCAGGCAGGTATGAACCTTGCCCTAAGCAGCATCCTACTTTCACCAAAAATGATACCACAATACCAACAAAAATGATTGACTTCAACAATTGGCTTAGTTTCTGGTGTTATTCCAAGGAGATCCAGTATCTGTCTGTCTGGGATGACATGTTCGACAGGCCTCAATGATTTGCCTGAGATGGCCTTCACCTGTCACCACTGGGTTTCTGGATCCTGGCCAAGGCTCTCCCCTCCCCCACTGTGCTTTTTTTTAGGCAATGTCCCAAGGACGAGCCTACTTAACACTATGAGCCTTAACCTGAAAATGGACTCACTGGAGGTTCTCCTTGCACTGGAAGATGCTGATGTCTGTGCAGTCACGGAAACTTGGTTCAGGGCTGCGGAGAGCACCCCTGCTTTACCAGGCTATACCTCATTCCACACATTCCGACCACAAAATGAGGTTGGGAAGACTAAGGGTGGTGGGGTCTCTATCTTCATTATGGACAGGCACACCTCCAGACTGGTTTGCCAGCATGACACACTAGAGCTACTCCAGGTACAACTGACAGTTGGCAAGACACCCATCCATGTTATAGCTAGCTATAGAACCCCCTCCATGACTCAGGACATCCACTCCTCTTATCTGGATCTACTTGACTTCATCAAGATACCCTCTAACACCCTGATCCTTGGTGACTTCAACTACCCCACCATAGACTGAGTGAACTACTCTTGCACTAATGCAATCGCTCAACGATTCCTTGACTTCATCAGTTCTAACCCACTAGAACAGCTTGTCTCATCCCCCACAAGGAGAGCTAATATTCTGGACTTGCTTATTACCAACATAGGTGACCAATGCACTACTCCCATAGTATGTTCTTCCATGGTGAGATCAGATCATTGGACTGTCTCAATTTAAGGTTCTCTCCCAACCAACCCCCCCAGCCATAATCAAGCTAAAAATCTTCTCAAAAGCTGACTACAACCTCCTACAGGAGGGTATCTTTGGCTTCACACCACCATCCCCCTCAGAGGATGCAGACAATTATGCTGAAATACAGTATATGAGCATCTGTACAACTGCATAGACTCAGCCATACCCAATAGAACTAAAACCTGCTCTTCAAGAAAACACAAACCTGTTTATTGGACATCCTCTATCAACAGGTTTTACAACAAAATGAAGAAACTGTTGTCCGACGGTAAAAGGGGACAAATTCCAAATCGGAAAAACTCCCTCCTTAGCCTCAACAAGCAAATTAGATCACTAGTGAAAACCTCCAAGGCAAATTATGAATCAAAACTAGCCTCCATAACAAAGGGAAAGCATAAAGTCTTCTTCAGTTACATCAGGAACCTCCATGGCAAAGCCCAGGTTAGCTCTGAATTAGTACTTAACAGTATCACTTACACTGATCCTGCTGACTTAGCCAACCTGCTAGCAGATACGTTCACTGCAAACTTCACTTCTCTGCCCCCCCCAAATGCTCTTTTGACATCCCTGATACATGTCTCGCACCTTACATCTCAGTAGATCAAGTGTTGCAGGCCCTATCCAAGGAAAAGAACACAACTTCCATGAGAACTGATAGTATCCCAGGATGTATCCTGCAGCATCTCCAGCAAGAAATGGCTTCTCCATTGAGCACCCTACTGAACCACAGCCTTCGTACTGACTTCATTCCAGCAGAGTGGAGAACTGCCATTGTCATCCCCTTGCACAAAGGTGATGCCACTACTGACCCTGGAAACTATCACCTCATTAGCTTGTCAAGTCTGATCTGTACAGCCATGGAGCATATTTATTATGGATCTAATAAAAAAGGACATAGGCAGTTTCCAAGCACTTAACCTCACCCAGTTCGGATTCATCAAGGGCAGAGCTTGCCTGTTGAACCAGGTTGACTTCTTTGAAACTGTCACCATGGCCCTGGATGAAGGAAAGTCAATACATAGAGCTTACTTTGACTTGGCCAAGGCCAGGGGTCTGCAACCTTCACTATTAAAAGAGCCATTTTGGCCCCTCTCCCACCAAATAAAATTAATCGGGATCCACAAAACCTATTTGACCCCTAAAATGAAGATAACACAGCGTATAAAGTTTTTTATATAGTTATTATCCTAAATATAAAAGAACTAAGTTTCTAAGAGCAATATTTAAAATCTGTCCCTATTTTTGCTATTTTGCTTGGATTGCTCAATCGCTCTGTGTGTGTGTCATCTCTCTCAACCTCTTAGAACAAGAAATCTGGACAAAGCCATAAATAGTGGGGTACAAAGGCCCAAAAATAGGGAAACTTTTTTAAATATTGCTCTTACAAACTTAGAGAGTTGATACAGTAACATATTTTGCATTAAGATGAATTTTCTGAAGGGTATGAAATCTGAAACTCAAATGTCTGTCTATTTTTTCTGACTTCAGCCCTCAATAATTTGCCAGAAAACCACAATTTTATGAGAAACAGACCAAAAATATGAGGCAAAAGTCAGGACATTCTGCAAAAATCTGCACAGTTGAGAAGCAACTGTGTGTGTGTGTGCGTGTGTAAAAATGCATGTTAGCAGAAACCATGTTATTCTAGCAAGTTTCTAAGATTATAAAAACAATATTTAAAGTCCATCCCTATTTTTGTTCCTTTGTTCCCTTTATTTGTGACTCTGTCCAGATTTCTTGTGGTAAGATTTTGAGAGGTATGAAAACCTTTCAGGAGATGCTGCTGCCAGGGGATCTCTCGATCGCTCTGTGTGTGTGGAATGCATGGCAACAGAAATCATGCTTTTCTAGCAAGTTTATAAGAGCAATATGTATAGTCCATCATGCAGTCTCTCTCAGTGTGTGTGTTGTGTGGTAGAGTGGCCATTATCTTTTTCAAAGCTACAGGGAGACATTGCAGAGGGGTGGAAAAGTCACATGCGGCTCCAGAGCCGCAGGTTGCAGACCCCTGGCCAAGGCCTTTGACACAATCCCCCATTCAGGCATCATCAAAAAGCTAACACAACTTGGCGTAAACCCCTATCTCATCAGGTGGGTGGCCAACTGGCTTATTAACAGAACCCACAAAGTCAAAATAGGCACCTCCACCTCTGATAGCAGACCTGTCACTAGTGGAGTTCCGCAGGGATCTGTCCTGGGACCCCTACTGTTTGGTATATATTTTGCAGCGGTCCAAGCAAAGACAAAGGACCTGTGGCTGACCAAGTTTGCAGACAACTGTAAGTTAGGTGCTGTCATTAATTCCCTAAACTATGTTAACATACTGCAAGTGGGTCTCACAGCAACTAATGACTGGTGCCAAAGTCATGGCCTCAAGCTAACTGCCAAAAATGTATCATAATATTATTCGGCAAAAACGCGTCCCCTATTGATTACCACATCAACAGCAACCTCCTAAGAACACAACCTGTGGTGAGAGAACTGGGCAGTCAGGTTGCTAACTACCTCACATTCGACCATAATGTAGTGGCAGTGGTCAGAAAAGCCTTTTAATTGGTTCATCTCACAAGTAAAGGGATTGCTTCCAGAAAAAAAGAGGTTATTACCTCTCTGTACTCCTTCCTCATTAGAACAATGATTGAGTATAACACCCCGTTTGGGATGTACCACTCCAAAAATCTGCACCAACTGGAAAGGCCACTGAAATACCTCACAAAGAGAATCCATGGCCTCCAACACCTGTCTTATGCAGACAGTCCCAAATCATTATCACTCGGTATAATACAGATTGCTCAGGGGTGATCTGTGTCTCGCCTACAAGGCAATCTCAGACCCTGTCATATTAGAGATGCTCCATATCCATAAGTCTAACTCCTCACACACTACCCGCTCAAAAGGCCTGACTCTAATATGCGACATCAACAAAACCTGCTGAAGAGAAAGGTTTGTCTTCCAGAGGCTGCCCCATCTCTGAAATAGACTTCCCATACACATCAAACAGAGCACCCCGTTGACTCTCTTCAAGCACAACCTTGATGAGTGGATGGGAAACCACAAATTTGTCCCAGGGGTTCCACCTGTGTCCCTCATTGACAGGGGCAACAGGTGCTGACTGAGGTTTATTTTTGGGGATAAACTATTGGCTAGGCTTGGAAGGGCCCCAGGGCCTAAACTATTGGCTAGGCTTGGAAGGGCCCCAGGGCCATTAGCCTAGTAACCTCCTATGATCCTATGATAACTCTTTCTATTTTGTAATGTTTCACAACGGTTAAGAAAACTTGATAGATATTGAAAATTATGGGAATGTGTTATATAAGAAAAGCTCTGATCTACTTTGCCAGACATACATCAAAATTTTCACAGTGCAAATTGTCTTCTAAATGAATTGCAACTAACATGCATTTGACTTTTAAAGAAAATATTTTTGCAACTTTAACAACTCATATACCAAAAAGGGATTAAAACAATATATTGAAATACTATTCCACACTTATGGGTCAAAATAACAAATCCTGCAGTCTGTATCCTATTTTAAAGACACACACATAATGATGGGGACAAACACTGAACAGAAACTGAGTGCCCTACAGACAATTCCATTTTCCTATCGGCAGGACAAGAATACATTTGCTGTTCTCCTACCATGTAGCGATAACTGAAAACATGTAATGAGAGCAAGCTATGCACACGTTTATTTGAGCAGATGCATGCTGAGCATCTCTATTACATGATCATGTCTGGATTGGTGCATGAGGTAGCAAAGACTCCCTCCCCCAAGAACTGAACACAATCTTCCAGGCCACTGCTATCAAGGGCTTGAACCACTGATTGATCTTAGGTTACATCGGACATGCTCAGAACATTATCTCTTGACACTATAGGCACAAGTGTATAACATCAGTCTTACTTGTCTTGCATGCATTTTCACATCTTACATACAGCATGAACTCTTGTACGAGGCAGTAAGAAAGAGGAGCTTGCAGCTCCATCTGTCAGTCAGTACCAGTACTGCAGGTAGACTATATGTCTGCAATGCTAGTCCTGATACGCAGGTGCAGGAATGACAACAACAGAACCTGGGTAAATTCAGCAGTTACACCCCATGTTCACATGCTTAGGATTATGCAAAGAGTAGGTTGTTGTTGTTGTTGTGTCTTTCGGCTTTTCCCGGTTAGGGGTCGCCAAAGCAGAACTCCGGTCCGCTAATGATTGGTAGTTGATTTTTACGTGCCGAGTTACCAGCCCTGACCCACAACCTTCAATGAAGGTATGCCCATTCATGCATGTCTCCACGTAGAAGATGCTCTAGCTGAGAATCGAAACGGACAGTGTCTTACTGTGAGGCCACAATGCTACTGCAGCACCACCACCATTTCACACAGAGTTACTGAATCCCATTGCCTGCTCTTCATGCAGTAGTTGTGGTATACAATTGTGCGCTGGCATAATTCCTGGTATTGTAGGAAGTATCCCAACCATATTATGATATTATATTATTGGTGCAGAGTTGGAATTTAAAACTAGGGTAGCATTACTGGAAAGTGGAGCGGTCCCTGTTATGCTACCAAATCTTTTACAAGTAGGCATGCTTTTGCAACATCAGCCACTGTCAGAGCCAGATCATAGTCAAATGGGGCCCTAAGAAGGATAATGGTCCAGGCCCCCATCCCACCTAGCCATAACAATGTTCTATTACTTGTCTATTTCTCCTCAATTTTCAGAAAGCACTGTTCATACCTGACAGTGTGTGTGCATACTATTTATTTTACTTTTACAATGATCACAGATATTTTGATTTAATTTAAAACTGTTATTTCAGATTTTACTGCAAAAACACTGACAGCAATTTGTTAAACAAAAAACACTCCCACACTGAAAGCAGATTTAGCATGAGTAGCAATAAACTTCTCTTCCCATGAAGCTTGTATTTAATGAAAATGCATCTGGAAACCTATTAATCTGTAAGACATATGCTAGGCTTATATTCAAGCAACATATCGACTAATATATAATATAACCACAAAAACAGTCACCAGCCCACACAGGTTCATGAGTTCTGAAAAAATCCAAAAGCAAGTAATGATAAAAACACAGAAGAACTAGGGTACAACCAAGGTTTCCAGTTTTAATGTTAAAACATAACTGCTTTTGCAGGAAAATTTGCTTCATCAGTTGCTAATAAATACAACTAAAATGTGCTTCTTTTATACAACCTCTAGCAAGCTCTAGTAGTCACATGATACAAATTAAGTAAAAAATTAACATCAAAGGGTGTAACTTGAGCTTACTACCCTGCTGAATGAAAGAAATGCTTGTAAGCATGCACTGCTATCAATAGAAGACACTTATGAAAAATATATAAAAAAATTCACGTATATATATATATATATATATATATATATATATATATACACACACAAACACACACACACACACACACACACACACACACACACACACACACACATATATATATATATATATATATATATATATATATATATATAAACACGATACATATGTAATACACCCGTCTTTTAAATGCAACTTTAGATATAACATTTGTATATTTGTAAAAGTGTGTGTATAAAAATATACATAAAAATTACATATAAAAGTAAGCACACTTTATTAGTGATACATTTAAAAAGGAAAAGAAAGAAAAAACTATCTAAACAAGGGTCTAGATTTTAAGCTTGGGTTTAAGTGGCACATATTCATTTAAACCATGCCCTGAATCTCCTCTAAGTCTAATAATCCATCTGGCCTATAACTGCTCAGTCATATTACATATGTTTTCCCCCAGCAATGTTGTCAAAAATTCTGCCTATAGCCATAAACTTAAGGGTGTGTTCAGAGTTAGTACCAATAACATGCTTGGCCAAAGAACTAACTTTAATTCTCCTACTGATATTGTAAATATGTTCTAGAATCCTTTCTTTGAAGTGTCTGTTTGTTTTGCCTATATAGAATTTTTTACATTTAAGGCAATGAGCTAAATAAACTATCCCCCGGATTCAGCAAGCCCTGCATGGTGTGCAGGACTAGTGCAGGAGCTCTAGCAGGCAATGTCTGCCATGCGATCCAGGAATAAGCTCTAGCGACGAGCATGAGCGCTCCTACACGGACTCAGCGCCTGTATGCAAATGACCCCATTTGCAGGTGAAATCCATGCAAATGAGGTGAATTTGCAATCCAAGAAGCTGGAAGCTGGCCGTGCAGGACTAGTGTAATCTGCAGAAATGTACTCTGTCAGTAACCAAGTACATTTCTGCAAACTACAAAACGGAGCCATGACAGCTCCAAATACAGGGTGGATATTATGTAGAAAGCATAGCAATGGACAGATATATGGCCGTTGGCATGGGAAACAGCTGCAAAAATAAAAAAAATATCAACTTTTATTTTTTTTTAGCCGATCCTGGCTGTTTAAACATAGGGCAGCAGCGTGCAAACGGGATCAGGCGAAAAATACAATAAACCCCCTAAAATAAGCATTCTAACCAAAATCACTATTTTGCCATTATACTCAATGGCAGGCAGAAGACAACATGGCCAGTGAATAGTAGTTGCTAAGGGGTGAGGCTCAGTGTGGGACCTGTAACTATGCATCAGCATGCAATTCTATGCAATGAGGGGAATGATACTTAATCCCAAATTTCGCATGCATACTAGTCAGTACCCAACAGTGTAAGAGCAGGAATAGCTTGGTGGAAGCCTAGGAGTTAGCTGACATCATTGGGGGGTATCAGGCATACTGTAAGTGGATTTGGAGCCCTGTGGCTCGGGTTTGCCCTTAGCATAGCAGAGGTAAGCAAGGGGGTGTGTCTGAGGCTGCCTAGCGCTCTTTATATTGCTTAAGTGGGCGTGCATGCCGCGCACCGGGTTTTAAAGGGAAAAAAAAGTAAACCAGGAAATAGCAGCTCTCTGCACATTTCAGCACTGTATTTGTGCGGTGCGCCCCGTGGCTTAAACAGGAAGGCAATGGGAAGAGAAAACAGCAGTAGGAAGGTAATCTAGGAGAACTAGCATAGCTGGCAGGTGAAATGTATCAGAATCAGCCAATTACACAGGTAGCAGACGAGACCAGCCCAGAACACTACTATAAACTATGCAAACACCTTTCCGTGTGGTTTTTTCCCACATACTTTACACCACCGGTGTATACAAGTTGGGGAATTTTAACAAACAAAAACAACAAAATGATAGGGGCTGCAATAGCTATCATACATCAACATGTGGAAGAGGCTGAGAGTGGTGAGGATGAGAATGCTGTTGACCAACCCACAGTGAGGAGACAGAGAAGAGTGTACAGACCCATGGTAACCTACCAGGGGCTACATGAGCTGGAGATAGTGGAGTGCTATTGGGTGGACAGGGACCTCCTACAGCAAATTGTTGAGCTGTGCCGGCCATGCCTCACACACAGAACTAACAGAAAGGAACCCATCCCAGTGGATACCAAGGTATGTGTAGGCCTAAAAATACTAGCTACTGGTACCTTCCAAAGGCCAACTGGAGATATAATGGGGATCTTACAGGCATCAGCATCCAGGATACTCCACCAATTCCTGGATGCCATGTCAGCACATGCTGGTGAGCATGTATATTTCCCCAATACCCGTGAGGCATTGGCCAACCAGCAATATGCATCAAATCCACCAAAGAGCAGAATACCCTGAGGTAGTGGGTGCTATAGACTGCACACACATATGCATCAAAGCACCACCTGGTGAGCGGGGTAGGGTCTACATCAACCACAAGGGCTTCCCCTCCATCAACTGCCAGATTGTGTGCAATGCCCAGGGCATTATAATAAATGTATGACTGCCCTGGAAGCTGTCACGATTCCCACATCTGGCATCTGATGCAGCTATACCAGGGATTTGCCAGTGGGGACATCCCTTACGGTCACTTAGTGGGGGATGCTGGTTACGCACTGGAGCCATGGCTGGTGACACCCATCAGAAATGCACACACACCCGAACAAGAACTCCATAATGAGGCACACGCACAGACCAGAGTTGTAATAGAACATGTGTTTGGGATGCTCAAGTCACGGTTCCAGTGCCTGGACACATCCGGTGGAGCCTTGTAGTACCCCCCAGCTATATGTACTCAAATTGTCATCGTATGTGCCATGCTACACAATATGATCCTGCGGAAACAGCTGCAGAAGGGACAGCATGGGCCAGGGCCACACAGCCCCCCACCATTGCCAAGACCTGCACAGGCGCAGAGTGACTCGGAGGAGGAACAACCTGAGCTTGCCCCAGTAGGCAGAAGTAGGCATGCCCAGTATGCCCTGGCCTTGGCAGAGAGGCAACCCATAGCAAATACACTTACACAGGATGTACCCAGGGAATGACACCACTCTCTGACTCGCACATATAGTAAAAGGAATGCCAAACTTGACACTACCTGTGCTCAACCATGTATAGGGAGTGTACTATGTGCATCCGACATAGGCAGCCCTCCAGCACCATCCTCAGTACTGGCACACCCAGAAGTTAAGCCACTCTCCTTACCAATTGCCGAAAGGAGTAGTAGGTGTTGTTACTTGTATTATGTATGGATGTGAGCATGCAAGGGAATTGGGTGGGTGAATGGGATGCAAGTAGATAGTCAACACCTATAGTGGCAGCATGAGATCTGTAACAAATACCAGTGTCACCATAGTTGCCAGTACTACACATGGTGACAAAACCCACTGCAGGAAATGTGCTGGACCACATATGTGCCCATATGACACACAGATGCCAGTCTGGGAAGTTCACATACCCAACACATAAAACACAATATCAGTGTGCCACACAATCACAGCCCTTAAGATGAAATAACATACCTAACACACTAGTAATAGGTGACTACATAGTCAGGCACACTGATGTCCCACTCACTAGGCTGGACAAGCAGAAGGTTACTGTTAGCTGCCTGTCGGGAGCCAGAATCCGCCACATAACACAAGCACTCAGGTCACTCCAGAACAAGTACAAATATGACTCTGTCATTGTTCATGTTGGTGAGAATGACCTGAGACGTACCTCCCTGGACTACATGAAAAGAGACATAGAAGAGCTCTCTGATCATGCAGCCCAGGCTGGTATGACCCTGACCATGAGTAGCATCCTGCCCTCAACAAGAATGATACCTCAGTATAAAGAAAAATTATCAATTTCAACAATTAGCTAAGCTTCTGGTGTCATTCAAAGGATATCCAGTGTCTGTTAGCCTGGGATGGCATGCTCAACAAGCCGCATTGCTTTGCAAGAGATGGCTTGCACCTATCACCCCTAGGCTTTTGAATACTGGCCAAGGCTCTTGCTCCCTCCATAGTGCCTTTTTTAGGTAAGGCTCAAAAGTCAAACCCACCTTCGTAAACAGCACAATTAACAAAAAACTGAGGGTTATGCTACTCAGCGCCAGGAGTTTAAATCTCAAAACGCACGCGCTCGAAGCACTCCTCAGTATGGAGAACGTCGACATCTGTGCAGTAACTGAAACCTGGTTCAAGGCTCCAGAGAGCATCCCAGCACTACCAGGCTACAACACATACCACACGTTTCGTCCACAGAACATGGACCGAAACACAAAAGGAGGGGGTGTATCCATATTCATCACGGATACCTACACCTTCAGATTAGGGGTGCAGCATGATATCTCTGAGATCATCCATGTGCAACTAACATTGGTCAGATCTGCAGTGCAAATTGTGGCCTGCTACAGATCACCCTCCATGAGCCAGGACCACCACTCCACCTTTATGGAGACACTGGAAAACATGAAGGTCCTACCGAACATCCTGATATTGGGCAATTTCAATTACCCTACCATTCACTGGGAAAACTACTCGAGTACAAATTCCCAGGCCCAGCGCTTCCTGGAATTCATCAACTCAAATGCCCTGGATCATCCAGTAAACTCCCCTGCCAGAGGTGAAGACATATCGGACCTGGTCATCACCAACATGGGCGGCAGGTGTTCCATACCGGAGGTCAACCCGTCACTTGTTATATCAGACCATAATCTAATCACTCTGGATGTCCACACCCCACCACCACCCCCAACTAAGGAAACCACAGTAATAAAACTTTTCTAAAGCAAACTTCACCTTACTTAAGACAGAGGTGGAAAGTTTCACATCCCCCCACTCTAAAGGATAACGCTGCCCAAGATGCAGAAACCTTTACAAATGCACTCTATGAGCACCTACAAGAATGCATGGGTCATGCCATCCCTAGCAAAACCAAGACTCACTCCTCTAAGAGAAGGAAACCAGTTTGGTGGACCCCTGCAATAAAGAGGCTATACAATAGAAGGAGGAATCTAGTTAAAAAAAAAGCAAATCCCAAGAAGGAAAGACATACCTGATCAGTATCAGTAAGAAATTAAGGTCCTCATGAAATCATCCAAGGCTAACTTCGAAAGAAAAATAGCTTAGGATTCAAAAGATAACCACAAAGCCTTCTTTAGCTATGTTAAGAATCTAAGTGGCAACTCACAGGTATGCACTGATCTAGTGCAAAATGGCACAAAATATACTGAACTTACTGATATTGCCAACATCCTGGCAGATAGATTCAGTGCAAACTTCACCCCCTCTACCTACAAAAGGGCCCTCAACAATACCGGAAAAGTGTAGTGTCCCAAAAATCACAGATGCACAGGTGAAAACAGCCCTTTCAAAAGCCAAAAGCACAGCGTCAATGGGACCAGATGGTGTCCCAGGCTGCGTCTTGCACGAACTACAGAACGAACTAACCCCCCACCTAAACACGCTGTTCAACCTCAGCCTCTCCACAGGCTACATGCCCATAGAATGGTGCACAGCAACGGTTATTCCTCTCCACAAAGGAGGGGCCACAACTGACCGTGGTAACTTTCACCCCATAAGCCTGACTAGCCTGGTCTGCAAGGCTGTGGAGCACATCATCATGGAACTCATTAACAAAGACATTGGGAACCTCCAAACACTTGACCTGACCCAATTTGGCTTTGTTAAGGGCAGATCATGCCTACTAAACCTGGTTGACTTCTTCGAGACAGTCACCAAGGCCATAGACGAGGGAAAGGTAGTTCACAAAGCCTAGCTTGACCTTGCCAAGGCTTTCAACACCATTCCCCACTCAGATATTACAGAAAAACTCACCAGCCTGAACATAAACCCCTACGTCACGAGATGGGTTGCCAACTGGCTTACAGACAGAACTCACACGGTAAGAATAGCGGGCTCCAGGTCCGACTCTAAACCAGTCACAAGTGGTGTCCCGCAAGGCTAGGTCCTGGGACCCCTATTGTTTGGCATATACCTCTCAGAAATACAGGCAAACACAGGAGGACGTTGGCTAACCAAGTTCACCGATGACTGCAAACTGCAAGCCATAATTGACTCTCTGGCTGACATGGACATCCTCCAAAAGGGCCTTACTGAGATGGACACCTGGTGTCAAAGTCATGGCCTTAAGCTAAATGCCAAAAAATGCATAGTCATCCCATTTGGGAAAAACAAAACACCCACAAATTAACACATAGGTGGGAGTCCCCTTAATACAGAAGAGGTAATATGAGATCTGGGGACCCAGGTAGATAGTAATATCTCCTTTGACAATCATATTGCCAAAGTAGTTAGGAAATCCTTCTATGTGGCCCATCCAATTACTAAAGGGTTCGCATCTAGAATTAAAGAGGTTATAGTGCCCCTCTACTCGTCACTCATTAGACCCATCATAGAGTACAATGCCCCATTTGGGATGTACCTCACAAGACACTTCCATTAGCTGGAAAGACCACAAAAGTACCTCACCAAGAGGATTACTGGCCTCAAACATATGTCCTATGCAGCCCGACTGAAAAAACTCCGGCTGTAATCAGTGCTATATCGCTTACTCAGAGGTGATCTCTGCTTGACTTACAAAGCCATGTCCAACTCAGAATTGATGGACACGCTTCACCTAAAGAAATCCAAGTCACTGTAAGCCATGCACTCTAGTGAGCTAAACCTTGCCACAACAATAAATAGAACATGCTGGAGGGATAGATTCCTGTCACAGAGACTCCCCATGCTTTGGAACAAAATTCCAAATTACATCAGGCAGAGCCCCTCACTAACACTCTTCAAGAGAAACCTTGACGAGTGGATGGGTAACAGAAAATACACCCTTGAAACCACTTCACTGGCTCTGCTTGACAGAGGATCAGTTAATTAATCAATGGGGTGGCAAAAACCGACACACTCTGGCTAGGCTTATAAATGCCCTTGGGCAGATAGCCTAGTACCTACCTATGAACCTATGAACAACAGTCTCAGCCAGCAGGACAGGTGTAGACAAACACAAACAAAGGCTGTGCTAAGGCCTCTGAATTATGCCTATGGGTAACCTCCCCCCCAGACCTACACAGACAGACTACATCAGGTCAGGCAGTGGGATGTTAGTTCTGAAGGGTAGGAAGTCAGAAACTAATAAGTAGGTCAATCAAACCTAAGACCTGTAGTACACTGATATGCCTCTAGTCAGCATGATAGGTTAGAATACAGAATGAAATTGAGTACCTGACATACCAGTACAGTTGTAGAAAATGTGTACAAGTGTCAGTTGTGCCCTCCCCAATCCTATGTAGAAAAGTAGTAACAGTCAAGTGTGCCCCCCCAATCCTGTGTAGAAATGTAGAAACAGTCAGGTGTGCCCCCCAATCCTAATGTAGACATGTAGTAACAGTCAGGTGTGCCCCCCCAATCCTATGTAGAAATGTAGAAACAGCCAGTTGTGACCCTCAGTCCTATGTAGACATGTAGTAACAGTCAGGTGTGCCCTCCAGTCCTATGTAGAAATGTAGAAACAGTCAGGTGTGGCCCCTAATCCTATGTAGAAATGTAGAAACAGTCAGGTGTGCCCCCAATCCTATGTAGAAATGTAGAAACAGTCAGGCGTGCCCCCTCCTCCAATCCTGTGTAGAAATGTAGAAACAGTCATATGTTCCCCCTCCCCCAGTCCTGTGTAGAAATGTAGAAAGTCAGTGTGCCCCCTCCCCCAATCTTGTGTAGAAATGTAGAAACAGTCAGGTGTGCCCCCCCAAACCTACGTAGAAATGTAGTAACAGTCAGGTGTGCCCCCAATCCTATTTAGAAATGTAGTAACAGTCTGGTGTGTCCCCCCAGTCCGGTGTACACATGTTGTAACAGTCAGGTGTGCCCCCCCATATCCTGTGTAGAAATGTAGTGACAGTCAGGTGTGTGCCCCCTCCAATCCGATCTAGACATGTAGTAACATGTATGTGTAGGTATAATACCAGTGGAGCACAGATGACCTGAGGTGGTCAAGGTAGCAAGATTTGTACAATATGCAAGTATGTGTGTGTTAGGTTGGTGTATGTTTCATATTGTGTGAGAGTGATCAGTATGTATGCATGCTGAGGTTTGACCTGGTGGCCATTGCCCACCACTGCCGATGACACGGCCAAGTCCTCACAACTGCAGTGCCAAAGACAATCCCCCCAGTATAACACATGCTTAGCAGTAAGCCAGTGTAAATGTATGGTAGTAATATGTGCCACCATTTGAAAGATGGACATGGCATGATTGTTGGGCTAGCTACACAAGCAGTACACAGGGAAAAGTACCCCAGACATACATTATATAATGTGTAACCATGAAATGGACACACCCTTGGAATTGTACATACAGGTATGCATCACATTATCTGGGCTTGTAGTAGGAAATACGATGTTGTCTGGCCAAACACTTGCAGATCACAAAGGTGATAGGACTGATGTATTGGGAAATGGCTGATGTCCCTGCACAAGCCAGCATAACTGGAATGCACCATGCATATCTGTGAGTCAGATGCAAGTAGTGTCCATAGCACACATGCACCCATCTCACCCAAACACCACCCACAGGTACCTCTCTGGTCGTATCCCTGCTGTTCGGAATGGGTACAGTATGACCCCCACCTATGTATGGCAATAGCAAAAGAATGCAGCATGCAGTGCAAGTGTCCCATGCAGGTGTATCTCTAGCTGTTAGTAGCACCCTGCCAGCATCCACAACACCAGATCAATACTGATATGAACACCTAGCACATCTACCCTGTCACCCCAGGGGAATATACCGTATGGCAGTCTGGGACTGTAGGACTGACTGAATGCAACGGCCTGCTACAGCTGGCCTGCATCATCACCAAATGGCCTACAGGCCTCTGTGAAAGGCCTGTGTCTGACCCGTACTGCCAATGTATGTTATGTCATGGACACTCAAATAACAACATAACACACTCCACATAAGCCATATGCAAGGCCATGTGGACAAACCACAGTAACATGTCCACCATGTCCTACTGCATGAACTGTGGACCAAGACCAAAACACAGCTGTGATGAGGTGATAACTATAGGGAAAGTATCAGAGAATGTATGCATAATGTATGGAAGAGGATAGAATAATAGAGGGGGGATGGGAGCATGGACAGCATGGATTGAGCAAAGGCCAACACACAGCTGTGTGCACATACTATCTCTGGCTGCAAACACAAAAATGGGTGGCTACAAACCTGCCCATACACCACTATAGGGGTAATGTCCTGACTTATGACCCCTGCCTCTGGGTAACCTGTGTGAATCTGTACAGCTGTGAGGTATTGCCACAGCAAGATAAGGCCATACTGTCATGTCAATGGATGTACACATATGGGATCCTCTGCCAGCACTGTACCAAGGTGCTAAATGAGATACAGAGACCCGGCAGCAAGTGTCTGCAGCTCCTCCTCCAGAAAGGCAAAACTTTCCATGAATATGTAGGCATTTCACCACAATACTGGACACATCTGCATTCACCCTGTGTTTCCCAGGACATCACTGTGAGCAAAATTGTTCACCTGACAGTACTTGAGGACATAAATCATCACAGTGTATAACAGTACACATGTCTGAATATCTCTGCTAACACCAGTACCATGTAGCAGAAGCAGCACAGACACAATCACCTACAGTACACACTATCCCTTGTGCAGTTTGACCTCATATTGCCAAATGATCTACAGATATCCTGCAGACACAGTTTGATACCTGTAGGTGTAGAACACAAAGATCTGCACTGGAGTACAATCTACCTGGAATGGATCCACACATTCAGTACAGAAGGGCATACTGGGCATGCTCACACACTTAAACAAATGAAGCCCATGTCTGCCAACAACAGTGGACCATACATATCTGACAGTTGCAGATGTTAGTGCATATACTCCTTGGTATGCACCAGTCATGCTTTGCACACACATTGGATAGGAATACAGACATATATCCAAGGAAAACACTATAATATGCCAAATGTAGACATTCATAGATGTGTGGAAGAGAGTGACAGTGACAAAGAGCCTTCCATCATGAGGCCAGTCCCACCCAGCACACAGCCAAATTGCTACAACCACATATTGCATAAATGTCATTCACTGTAGAAATTAGCCACTGGTATCCCTCAGCATTACAGACTCTGTGGTGCAAGTGCTAGCTGTGCAACATGATTGTATAAGGCAATAGTCATCTAGAAGTTGTATATACATACCTGCGGAATGCAAACCTGCGTGTGCCTGAGTGTGGTGCGTCTACCTCTAGATGAATGGGTTATGGCCCATGCACACACACTGCCCTCCACATAGCCCTACTATGACAAACCTGCTGATGTCATTCATTTTGAAATAAAACTTTGAGAAAGGAATAGCCCAATAATCTCTGTGGCGTGTCCTCTAACTGCATAATGCTGTAGTGTGATAAACTAGTTAGGTAGTGTTAAGTCGTACATTACTTAAAAAATGAAGACAGATACAGTTCTTTCTCTCTTGTAGTGGCTTTTATTAACTAACAGTACACACGTCTGGGAGCCTCATGGAAAGCACCAGGGAGACTCCCAGAACAAAGGAATAAACAAGCTTATGTACTGGTGATATTGCTGACAGTACAAAAATATAAAACTGAACCAATTAGATCATCATAAAGGGCAATTAACCAATCAAAGGTTTACCCGTAAGCATAAGACAATTCACATCATCATATTTCCAGGCAGAAGAGAGAATCGGATACACTTCCATAAAAGGCACATTTCCTGCTTTCAGGCAGAGTCTAGTTTGTTCAGTATTTTTTCATTATTCACAGTTCAGAGTTCACAGTACTCAGTACATCTCAGTTTATACAAACTGTCACATACTCAATTCCCTTGAAACACATGCTTTGGCTGTTCATATTCTACAATCCCCCATTTGATGCTGTGTAAGCATCATCATTTAATCTGTCATTCATTTGCCACAAATCTAGCATAACCATGCTACTAGTCTTTTCATCATTGAGAGACATTTTCATTTCATTATCTACAGTCATATAAAATTTAGGCACTTTTTTCACAGCTTTTGAAAACATTAATTTCAAGATCAGTGCTTTGATTAAAAATAAGACAATGAAAGCAACAATTGCTAATACTGCAATTAACAAAATCAGCTTCAACAGTCCACCTCCCCAGCCTGAGAACAGGTTGGTCAACCAAGCCCATGTTGAGCTATCACCATCTTTGGCCTCTGAGAGTTTGGAAATTCTCTGAATCAGTTCAAGGTGACTTTCAGTTTTGTGCTGATTGTCAGGAATAAACGTACAACACTCCTCCTGGATTAAAGCGCAAGTTCCTCCTTTCGCCACTAGGGTGAAATCGAGGGCCATACGGTTTTGGAGTACTACAGCCCTCATAGCAGTCAGTTCATCAGTTACTAGTTCTAAGGCAGAAAATGTAGCATTGCTCAAAATTTTGAGCAATTTAGATAACTTTCTCAGTTCCCAAATTGATTTTGCTGCTCAGTATGACGGAATTATACCAGCCCATGATATTACATCATCACCCAAGTCCATATGGGACAGTCCTTTGGTACTAGCATGAGCCAAGTCATGATGATAGATCCATGAAGCATCAACTTTGCCTACTGGATTGGCAGGCTTCTTGACCTCTCGAACTTTCCGAATTTTTCCCTTAGGTAATGTAGATACATGTCGGATAGCTGGAACTAGGTAACCCAGGAAACAGCTGCCAGACCAGTTTCCTGGTAACCATTTATATGCTTTTCTTCTGCACACAAAATAACAGTTCTCTACTTTAATGATGATATTGATAGACTTAAGGTGATTCCCAGTATTCTGCCGCCCTTCAAACATTTTCCAGTAGACAGTTTCTATTTTCTGGGAAAAGTTAGCTATAGAGTTTTTGACAATTCTTAATATAGGTGAGAAATCTGTTACACAACCCCATGCAGTGCAGTTATATACCACTGTTTTGTTGCAATGGCTCCACCCTACTTTAGTTTTATCAAGATTTTGAAAACACACAGTTCCATTTTGATGGGCAGACAACTGTAATGCTACTTTGTGTTTTGAAATGACTCTTGATGTGTCATAGATCAGATTCATCCAAGTCTCTTCAGTCCCTATGGAACTATATTTAGCATCAATCCCCCATGAACCATAGGAATGGCAGTGCAGATCCAGCAATTGGAGACATTAAGGGATGATGCACAAGTATATTTTATAGCTTGGTAGGTATTGAATGGTGGATGCCATGCAGTTCTTTTAGCATGAGGTGTTACTGTAGTGGAAAATAGAAATGGCCACAGCAGAAATATGAGAACAACAAAAATAACCACCAAGATAGTTTTACAGTAATTTAGTGGAAATGGTGGTTTCGGTGGAATTGCATTGGAATGGAGAAATGTTCCAATTGGAGAAATGTCAGACATTATCAGATGCAGGAACAGTATGGCTTTGAGTACGGGAAGCGATAGGTGGAGATTCTGGAGCTGTAAAAGGTAGAGGTGTTTGATCTTCAGATGGGACGACTTTCTTAACGTGTGATATATAAATCCAGGTTGGTGAGCCTTGTAATCATACTGCTGAAGAGGCTGTCAATAGAACCAGGTAAGGCCCCTTCCAACAAGGTTGCAATGCTGTTTTTCTGGAAAAAGAATTGACGTACACCCAGTTGCCTGGTTGTAGTTCAGAAGATGTGAAAGGTCAGGGTTATGTTGTGCCACTGCTACTTGGCGGTGATAACACTGTAAGAAAGAAACAAGAGAAGTGCAGTATACAATAACATCAAGATCAAAGGCATCGTACTCAGAAAAGGGTGGTGGTGGAGTCATGGGCATGCGCATAGGATGGCCCATTAGGATTTCATCAGGAGAAAGACCTTTAGTAGGATGTACTTGTGCTCTCATAGAGAGCAAAGCTACTGGTAAGGCCTGTACCCAAGTGAGGCCTGTTTCAGTAGTAATTTTTGCTAGTCTAGTTTTCAGTGTTTGATTCATGCGTTCTATGACTCCAGATGCCTGCGGTCTATATGGACAATGAAATTTTAGAGTGATGCCCAACATAGTACACAGTGATTCAATTAATTGAGCTGTAAAATGTGTTCCATGATCTGAATATATATAACAAGGAACACCAAATCGAGGTATAAAGTTATAACAAAGTTTGTTAGCAACTGAGATAGCATCATTTTTTGCACATGGGTATGCTTCTAACCATCCAGAAAAAACAACAACAGTTAAAACATATTTAAAACATGCACAAAGTGGTAATTCAATGAAATCCCATCGCAAAGCACAAAATGGTCCCAATGGTTTTGGTAAGGGTTGTGCGGGAGCCATTGTGCCTTTGGAAATATTGTACTGTAAACAAATGGAGCATGTGCTCACAAAGTGCTGTACAGAAGCAGAAAGCTTTGGGACAAACCAATCCTTTTGGATTTGTTTTATTAAAGCTTGTACCCCAACATGGGCTGGCAAATGATAAGCTTTAATGAGGGAATTTAGCATTGATACGGGGCAGACCAATCTGCTATTTGGATATTGCCAAATTAAATCAGAGCGTTTAAAACAATTTTGAGCCAGCCATGTTTTTCTTTCTGATTCTGAAACCTCATTCTGTAAAGCTTTTAGTACTGTTTTATCAAAAGTTTTTATAGATTGTAATGGCTGCAGAAAGTGACTCTGAACAGTTTGTGAGAAAGCAGCCTGTTTAGCAACCCAGTCAGCAAAATTATTGCCCTTACTCTCGAAAGTGTCATTGGATTGATGGGCTGCACATTTAACAACAGCAATTTCAGAAGGTAACAATAAGTCTTGTAATAAATTATTGATATAAAAATGGTTTTTAATGGGTGTTCCGGAGGGTGTTAAGAACCCTCGTTCTTTCCATAATATGTCAGAATCATGAACAACACCATGGGCATAACAGGAATCAGTATAAATAGTAACAGACTTGTCTTTAGCTAGTTTACATGCATGTGATAATGCCACTAATTCCGCTGCCTGCGCGGAGGCACCTGTAGGTAATCGTGCTGATTGCAATACTTCAGTCGGTGTGCAGACTGACCAAGCAGCTTGGAATTTTCCGGAGTTTGTTCTTAAACAGGATCCATCAATGAAAAGAACTAAATCAGGATTTTGCAAAGGAGTATGAAATAAATTCAACCTAGGAGAAAGAACAGAGTTAACTACTAACACACAATCATGTGGTTCGCCCTCATCTGAGGTTGGTATTAAAGAGGCAGGGTTTAGTGGTGGGCAGCGTTTAATTTGTAAAGCAGGATTTCCCATTAAACTTATTTCATACTTAGTAAGGCATGCATTTGAAAGATGTGGTGTTTTAGTTTTCAGAAATAAGGCTTGAACAGCATGCAGGACTGCTAGTACAGTGTCATGTCCCAGGGTTAGTGGAGCTGCCATGTCTACCAAGATGACAGTAGCTGCCACAGCCCTAAAGCAAGTTGGGTAACCAGAAGCAACCGGATCCAATTGAGTGCCATAGTAAGCAATTGGTCGGTATCCTCCAGTGCGTTGCTGGGTCAAGAGACCCAGAGCAGTCTTATTTCATTCGCAACAAAAGAAAACGAAAGGTTTAGAGTAGTCTGGTAACCCTAAGGCAGGAGGATTTACCAGGGCTGTTTTGAATACCTTAAAAGCCTCATCATGCTGTGATGTCCAGGGTAGAGGGTCTGTAATGTCCTTTTTGAAGAGTTGCAACAGAGGGGCGGTAATTTCTGAAAAATTAGACACCCACTGTCTGCAGTATCCTGCTAGACCAAGGAACCCTCTAAGTTGCCTCTGGGTTACAGAACGAGGTGCAGTTTGAACAGAACTAATACGGTTTGGGAGTATCCGGCGAGAACCCATTTCAGTTGTCTCCCAAATACTGTACTTTACCTTGACAATATTGTAATTTTGATTTATTTACTTTAAATCCTAGTGCGGCTACAAATTTTAACACTAAAAGAGAATCTTCCTTACAGGCATTACTATCTGGGGAGGCTATAAGTATATTGTCCACATATTGGACTAGAACTGAACATGATGGTAGTTGTAAATCTTGTAATTGTCTATGCATTTCCCTTGAAAATAAAGTCGTGGATTCTACATACCCCTGGGGCAGTCGGGTCCAAGTATACTGTTGCCCTTTGTAGGTAAAAGCAAACAAATATTGACTATCAGAATGTATTGGGATAGAGAAAAAGGCTGATGAAATATCTATTACTGTAAAACATTTAGCTGTAGGTGGGATACAGCTTAAAATAGTAGCAGGGTTTGGCACAATTGGGAAGACAGGCATAACTGCTTTGTTAACTTCCTGTAAATCCTGTACAAATCTGTAAGCTTGTTTACCAGGTTTCTTTACTGGTAATATTGGAGTATTACACGAGCTTGTGGTGGGTACTATTATCCCTTGCTGTGCTAGTGCAGAAATAACAGGGGCTATACCAGAAATAGCCTCAGCCGTCAAAGAGTACTGTGGTACTCGCGGCAACTTTGCTCCAGGTTTTAGAGTTATTTTTACAGGGATAGCTGAAGTAAAAAATCCTACATCATTATCATGAGTTGTCCACAAGTAAGAGGGTAGGGAGTGTAAATCTTTATTTCTGTTAGAATCTGACTGAATACACATAGATTGCAATGTGATGGTATCATCCAAGGCTGCTAAAGTAGTGTCCTGTTTGTCTGAAGGTACTTGGAGATAAACTCCATCAGCTGTGCAAAAAATGGTGGCCCCCATTTTGCACAACAAGTCTCTTTCTAATAAATTTAAATGCGCTGAGGGTCCTACTAAAAAGGCATGATTATCCTACAACGGTCCCAAAGTTATTGGGACTGGGACGGTTTCAGAATACTCAATAGGTATACCGGAGACACCTACTCCTTTAGTTACTTTATTAGAAAGTGGAATATTCATGGCCGTTCTGTTGGTTAGCATAGATTTAGTCGCTCCGGTATCAATCAAAAATGGATATGGTTTATTTTTAACCAGTAACATAACATGTGGCCCGTCCTGATCCACAGGAAGGAAGGGATACAACTGCTGTTGTTTCTGTTTAGGGAACCTTCATTGTGGCTGCTGTCGAGGGTTTGGCGTCCAGTTAGAAATTCATTGTTGTGGCGCCTCAGTGTATGGTGCAGATTGTTCAGCCAAATATGGACACTAATTTTTTCAATGGCCTATTTGGCCACAATTGAAACATTCTTTTTAATTACTTGGATTCTGGGGTTGGGTTGGTTGTGTACCTTGACAGTTTTGTTTATTCCAAGTAGCTGGACTGTGACCTCTACCCCTCCCCCTTCCCTGCCCTTGTCCTCTACCTCAGTGACCGGGTTGGCCCAAAGCATTACACATTTGAGTTTGTGCTTGTACTAATTTTTCCTGTAAATCCTTTTTTTCTTTAGCCAAATGGTCAGATAGGTATTGTACTTGCTGAACTAACTCATGCAGGCCCAGACTAGGCCAATTCAAACATACTTCTTTTAATTTATCTCTCACTTGAGGGCGCAAACCATCCACAAAAGCAGCTGACAGTCCGCTCTGTGCTGGCCCTTCGGTGGGCTCTGGGTATCCGGAATATGTCTCAAAGGCATCAGTAAGTTGTTGTAAGTATTCATCTATAGGTTCATCTTCTCTCTGTATGACTGATTTAATCTTAGACCAATTTGGGGTAGGTGGCACTATGACGATGATAGCATCAACTATTCATTGTCTGACTGCTTCAAAACCGTTTTCCCCTTGTGTGTTATGCTTTGGCATTGGGGTGGGGACATTAGCATGATCCCAGATACGTTTCATCAGATCAGCTGGAACAGCGTATTGGAGGACAGCTTTAACTTCTTCTATAGTAGGATTTTGTAAACATATGTGTCCTGCTAATACATGTTGAAACTTTGCTGGGTTATTATGAATGGGTGGAAGTGATTTAGTAATAGCTTGAAAATCAACTGCCGACCACGCCCTAGGTAGAACTACAGTAGCCGGTTGTTCTGCATCTCTAGCATGTGCTGGATTTGGTACCTCCCTCAGTGGAAATACTCCTGCTTCATCTGATGAGCTCATGCTCGAATCGGAAGTAAAGCTTTGATGAGATTTATGCAGACTAATGTAACCATCCTTGTCTTTAATCACAATTGGGCATTGCTTATAATATTTACCCTTGTGTGAATATACAGTTTTCCTGTTTTGAGGTATTTTCGGCTGACTGGACCTAGGGTCAAAAAGCATTTGCACTTTTCTTTTGTGCTGTTTCTTTATCTTAGAGCGGGTTACTCTAGGGGATGATTTACCTTTATCTATTTGGTCAGGTTGTTCTATAGCCAGGCGGCTAAACTGGCCTCCTATCACCTGATCTCCCCGTCTGGGGTCCGGAATGATTTGCTCTTCCATCCGCCGGCCTTCACTCTGTATTGTAGAACTAACAGTTCCATCCTGTAGTTGTGAAGGTTGATATTGCGGTGGAGGAGCCGTAGTGGGTGGGGGGAACCATGGATTATCATCTTCAGATGATTCAGGTATCTGTAGTTTATTTAATTCTTGTACTGGATATAATCTCTTAAAGGGTGGTTCTTTTAAACGTTTACCATTAGCTATATCTAGATTCTTAGTAGTTTGTTGCAGTTCCTTTATCTGCTCTTTTAACTTTTGTTGACTATCCTTAAGACTACTAACGATCAAATATTTTTCTCATTCTTTTGCCTTACACATCCAATTGTTAAAAGCTGCCCAGCACAACCCTGGTATTTTTCCTTTTTTTTTTAATTTTTTTCGTAAATTAGTCAGAACATCTTTATTAAAACTGCCATTTTCCGGAAAAGCAAGATTGCCGTCGTCCTTAGTAAGGGCGATCCGCTAATCTAAAAACATACAACTGTCCCGGGACACCCGATAAAACATATAACTAGCTGGTGTACCTTTTTCTGGTTCATTTATTTTTCCCGCACTCGTTCCCATTTTCACTCAGTACCTCACTATCACTCGATAAGCTGTACCTGTTTACCACAGGTTTAGCTAAGGCGTTATGAAAACATCTTGTTAACCCACTCTCATACAAGAAGCTATACCTGTTTAACACAGGCTTAGCTAAGGCGGTATAAAAACGTCTTATTACCCCACTCTCATACAAGAAGCTATACATGTTTACCACAGGTTTAGCTAAGGCATTATAAAAATGTCTTATTACCCCACTCTCATTCCTCCTTTCATATGTATGACGCCAGTATTTTCCATATTAACCCCACTCTCATACTGTGTATTCAAAGCAGAAAAGAAATGCATGCCACTTACCTTAAAACAACTGAAGGAGAGAAATCATAACTTTGTCAAAATAAATAAAAAAAAAATTTGTTCACAAAACTTTAGAAGGCAGACAGGGACAGAAAAATGAAAGAAATACTAGAGAAACAGAAAAATCTGTTGTGGGCCCTTTTAGCAGTATTTCATTCAGTTCTCGACTGCTGCAGCTTGCTCTTAATTCAGATCCAAGTCACAACACCATTTGTTAAGTTGTACATTAAAAATGAAGACAGATACAGTTCTTTCTCTCTTTCAGTTGCTTTTATTAACTAACAGTGCACATGTGCGGGAGCCTCATGGAAAGCACCAGGGAGACTCCCAGAACAAAGGAATAAACAAGCTTATATACTGGTGATATTGCTGACAGTACACAAATATAAAACTGAACCAATTAGATCATCATAAATGGCAATTAACCAATCAAAGGTTCACCTGTAAGCATAAGACAATTCACATCATCATATTTCCAGGCAGAAGAGAGAATCTTATACACTTCCATAAAAGGCACATTTCCTGCTTTCAGGCAGACTCTAGTTTGTTCAGTATTTTTCTATTATTCACAGTTCAGAGTTCACAGTACTCTGTACATCTCAGTTTATACAAACTGTCACATACTCATTTCCCTTGAAACACATGCTTTGGCTGTTCATATTCTACAGTATGAGTTTTAATTCAAAACATGGTAACTGTGTGTGTGTGTGTGTGTGTGTGTGTGTGTGTGTGTGTGTGTGTGTGTGTGTGTGTTTGTATCTGTGTGTGTGTGTGTGTGTGTGTGTGTGTGTGTGTGTGTGTGTGTGTGTGTGTGTGTGTGTGCATGTGCATGTGTGCATGTGTGTGTCTTTGTCTGTGTAGGGAGTAATGCTGTTTAGACTAGTTACACTGACTACAATTCAAATGCCTTACTTTGACAAGCCTGCTGATAACATTCACTGTGAAATACACCCTTGGGAAAGAAGTAGCCTAGTAATCTCTGTGGTATGTCCTATGACAGCATAATGCTGTGGTGTGATATAGAACTTTGGTAGGGGTTCTATTCCCACACTTGGTAAGTGTGGATGTTTGTGTGTGTGTTTCTTTGTGTAAGGAGTAATGCTTTTTAGGCTAGTCACACTCACTACAATTCAAATGCCCTACTTTGGCAAGCCTGCTGATGTCATTCACTGTGAAATACACCTTTGGGAAAAAATAGCCCAGTAATCTCTGTAGTGCATCCTATAACAGTGTAATGCTGTAATGTGATATAGTATTTTGGTAGGGGTTCTGTTCCCACACATGGAAAGTGTGGATGTTTGGTGTGTGTTTCTTTGTTGGTGTAGGGTGCAATGTTTTTGAGGCCATTTATAGTCACTACAACCTCTATTGACCTTCTTTGGCAAGCCTGCTGATGTCATACTCAATGAAATACACCTTTGAAGATGGAGTACTCCAGTAATATCTGTGGAGCATCCTATAATGGCATAATGCTGTAGTATAGTAAACCAGATAAGTAGGAGTTCTAATCCCAGGCTTGGCAAGTGGGTGCGTGAGTGTCTGTATTTGTCATTTGTATCCTGTGTGGAGGTGGCTGTGAGTGTGAAACAACTGGACTTGCAAATTTCTTCTATGGTGGCCCTATTATATGTCACAATGTCCACCTTACAAGGATAACAGATGTGAAATAGCTGAGAGGCTGGGGTGGCAATCCATACCCCTACATGTGACATCAAGGCCTGGTGAACAAAATTAACAACCCTTGTATTACACAGAGAACACTCACAACCCATGACTCATACACAAACACACTTGCCTAGACAACAACCACTATATTGGTAGTTCCCTGCATATTGCCCACAAATTACTATCACCTTGGTGTGATTGTAGTGGACTACAGAGGGCATGGCACCCTGTCCGTCAGTACAGTAGGCATGTACATGGAGACAGTGTGCCCTCACTGTGCTCCCCACTGGACACCTGCAACACCTGTGGTGCCATCAAATGTGACCCACAAAGACATACCATGTCTTAAACACATCCCCTGTATGGACAGATGCCACTGACACCAGGGGGTACCTGTATCATGCTATCAAAGTAGGTGCAGAGTCAACCTGCTGTCCATTACCAGTTACCGGCACATGAGGCCAGGACAGGTACATCTGATGATACCAATCTGTGTACACAACATGGGCCAGACACCCCAGGTACAGTTCCACGTCACTGTGCATGCATGTGGGACATGTGCACATACTTAACAGTGCCCGTGTCTTGGACTAAAAAATGCATACATGGCAAGCATTGCACAGCAATGGCCACACACAATTGTTATCCAGGTGAATAGAATGGGGAATACAATACCCACCTGTATGGGCCAATTCAGACACTACACCCCTGAGCCACACTGCAGACCATTGTCATGTGGCCTGATGCCAAGGTATACCCTTCACCTAGCCTTGTATAGCCTTCTGGTACAGTCAACCACTACACACCCATGAAGCAATGCACACATGCATATCAGTACTGGCACCCTATGTCTGTGTGTGCAGTGTATGATGCTTTTGACCACATTCACACTCACTACAATGCCCATTGGCATACTGTAGAATGCTGTCTGATGTCAGACACCTTCACATACCCTTTGCCCATATAACCTCCGGATAACCCCTGTGGTGCATGTGATACCTGCACACTACTGTACTGTAGCAAACTAACTAGTTAAGAAGTGTATTCCTGACCCTGCCAAGTGTGGCAATGTATGTGAATCCCTGAGAGAGTGTGGCTGTGTTGACGCTGACACCTTTTCATGTGGACAGGCACGTGTACTACACCTACTGTATCGCTACCATATCACTGTTGCAGATGTCACTCACCATCACATATATGTTTGGACAACTCCTCAACATGTAAGCTATGTGGCACATGCAGTAACTGCAAAATCACGTGATAGCAATACATAGTTAGGGGGTTGAAACCCTGTACTAGTAGGTGTGTTGACATGCTTAGGTTTTACTGTCCCACCCCCTCCCTGACTTACTTTGTCTCTGTCTGTTTCTCTCAATCCCTCTCTGGTGGATGTGGAGAACTACATCTGCATTGCTTAGGCAGCAGCTTGTGTTTTGCAAGTGATGCTCATGATCAGCTGATGGCCTCTGCACGAATTGCAGCCCTCCTCTAGCCAGTTGCATGGAAACACAATCCAATATCTAGGAACATCATGTTGGTATTGGACCTTTTCATTCACTGTGAGCAGGTCCTAGATCTGGTGTTTGCCAAATAGCATCACAGATGGATTTGGGATTTACCTCTAACAACATACACTGTGGAAAAAGGCCAACACACAGGAGGGGGATGTGCCTGACATGACTGCAGAATGTAAGTGTTGCTATTCTGCATTTGGAGTAATGTCAGTTTAACACGGTGTGTGTGGATATGGCTGGTGTACAGTGCTATGCTTGTGAGGAAACCCCCACCTGTAGGGTCATCTGCAGACTGGGCAGTGTGTGGTGCCTTTTGTTTCTTGTGTTACTCACAGAACATCTGTCTGAGAACTGCAGAAGCATAGTTTGAAGATTGTGGTCAGTACATGGTGATAGCCATGAGAGTTACTGACTTCATATCTCTCATAGGACATATGTCACAACAAACCCTGTTACAACAGTAAATGTATGAGGTTATCATAGCAACATGTTAATATTGGCCTTGTGTTTCTACCTCCAGCCACAACTCTGTCAACCTTTGTACATATGTCATGCAGTAAGAAGTGCATATGTTCTGTACACCATTATTTATTGACATCATATCTGATAGCAAGCCAGTGAGATATCAGACTGCTACACATGTTATGTATAGTAGGGGTTATATCTGAGGACATAACCTGGGCATTCTGTGGTTGTGTGTACAGTACTGAGGTCTGTGTATTTATGGTGATTGTCGACAGTGTGTGTATTGCGAATATGTACCTTGGCCTGAGTACAGACTCTGGTAGCTGTCATTGTTCTTGGTCCTGTTCTAGCTGATGTTACATGCTGCTCCATAGGTTATAGGTTCATAGGTTCATACTAGGCTATCTGCCCTAGGGCATTTATAAGCCTAGCCAGAGTGTGTTTGGCTTTCGCCACCCATTTTAAATTAATTTTGCTATGCCTTTTTTTGAGGTTAGTATACTGTGCCTCTGTCTAACAGTGAGACAGAAGTGATAGCCGGGGTAAACCTACGATCTCCCATCCACTCATCAAGATTCCTCTTGAAGAGAGTCAATGTGGGACTCTGCCTAACCTGGACTGGGATTTTATTCTAGAGTGAAGGGAGCCTCTGGGTTATGAATCTGTCCCTCCAGCATGTCCTATTTATTTCAGTGCTGAGGTTCAAGTCTCTCAGCTCGATGGGATTTGGATTTTCTGAGGTGCAGCATGTCCATTAATTCTGGGTTGAACATGGCTTTATACGTCAGGCACAGATCGCCTCTGAGCAGGCGGTATGCCACTGAGTAGAGCTGGAGTTTCTTTAACCAGGCAGCATATGGCATCTGTTTGAGCCCTTTGATCCTCTTGGTGAGGTACTTTTGGGGTCTTTCCAGTTGCTGCAGGTGTCTGGTAAGGTACATCCCAAAAGGGCATTGTACTCTATTATGGGCCTGATGAGGGATGAGTAAAGAGGGACCTCCCCTGATCTAGATGTGAATCCCTTCATGATTAGGTGGGCTATATAAAATGTTTTTCTAACCACTTTGGCCAAGTGGTTGTCAAATGAGAGATTGCTATCAACTTGGGTCCCCAGGTCCCTAATGACTTCTTCTGTACTTAATGGATTACCACCTATGTGGTAAACTTTTGTTTTGCCAAAGTGGATGACTATACACTTTTGGCGTTTAGCTTGAGGCCATGGCTCTGGCACCAGTTGTCTGTTTCTATGAGGCCCTTTTGGAGGATGCTTGTGTCGGCTGGAGAGTTGATTATGGTGCCCAGTTTGCAGTCATCTGTGAACTTGGTCAGCCACAGTCCTTCCGTGTTGGCCTGTACTGCCGAGAAATATATACTGAACAAGAGAGGTCCCAGGACTGAGCCTTGTGGGACGCCACTTGTAACTGGTTTGGAGTCTGACATGGCTCCAGCAATTCTAACCATGTGGGTTCTGTCCTTGAGCCAGTTTGCAACCCATCTAGTGACATAGGGGTTTATATTTAAGCTGGTGAGCTTATCTATAATGCCCAAGTGGGGTATTGTATCAAGGCTTTGTGAGGTCCAGGTAGGCTGTGTGGACCACCTCCCCTCGTCAATGGCCTTGGTGACTGTTTCAAAGAAATCGACCAGGTTTAAGAGGCAGGATCTGCCCTTAACAAAGCCAAACTGGGTAGGATCCAGTGTCTGTAGGTCCCCAATATCTTTATTTATGAGGTCCATGATGATCCTTTCCATAGCTTTGCAGACCAAGCTAGTCAGGCTTATGGGGCGATAGTTTCCAGGATCCGTTGAGGCACCACCTTTGTGGAGAGGGACCACTGTTGCTGTACGCCACTCTTTGGGTTCATATCCTGTAGTAAGGCTAAGATTGAACAGTAGTTTTATGTTTGGGTTTAGCTCTTCTTGGAGTTCATGTAGGACGAGCCGGGATACCATCTGGTCCCATTGATGCTGTGTTTTTGCTTTGGAGAGGGCTCTTACCTGAGCATCTGAGATGTCAGGGGGGCAGCACTCTGTTGGGATAGGTATTTGCCCTTTTGGAGGGGAGGGGGGGGGAGTTTGCACTGAACCTGTCAGCTAGGATGTTGGCAATGTCTGTGGGCTCGTGTATTTTTGTCATTTTGGACTAATTCTGAGCATATCTGGGAATTCCCACCCAGGTTCCTAACATAACTAAAGAAAGCCTTGTGATTATCCTTAGTGTCCTGTGCAATTTTCTCTCGAAGCTGGCCTTAGATGATTTTATGAGTGCCCGTAGTTTTTGCTAATACTGATCAGAGATGCCTTCCCTTTTGGGATTTTGCTTTACCATGTAGTAGCTTCCACCTTCTATTGTATAGTTTGTTTATGGCTGGGGTCCACCAGACAGGACGCCTGCCTTTGGAGGATTGGGTCTTGGTTTTATTTGGGATTACATGATCCATGCATTCCTGAAGGTGTTCATAGAATTATAAAGGATTCTGCGGTCTGGGCAGATTTTCCACAGGCCGGGGCTTTGAAGCATTTTGCCTCGGTTTTGAGGCGTGTGAAATTTGCTTTAGAGAAGTTTTTCACTGTGGTTTTCTGGGCAGGGGCTGGGGTCGGGATGTGTATATCCAGTGAGATTAGTTTATGGTCTGATCTTACTAGTGAGGGATACACTTCTGGTCTGGAGCATAGTGTCCCCATGTTGGTGATGCTTAGGTCCAGTATGTTTTCCACTCTTGTGGGAGTGGTAACAAGTTGTTCCATAGCATTTGAGTTTATAAATTCTATGAAACGTTGGGCTAGGGGGTTGGAGCTAGAGTAATGCTCCCAGTCTATGTTTGGGTAGTTGAAGTCGCCCAATATAATGGTGTTTGGAGAGACCTTCATATTTTCCAGTATTCTCAGGAAGGCCCAGTGGGGTTCCTGTGTTTGGGAGGGTGGTCTGTAGCAGGCTATAAACTGGAAGGCAGTTTTACCCACAGTTAGTTGCACATGGATAGTCTCTGGTGCTTCGTGCTGTGCCACCAACCTGGAGGTGTGGGTATCTTTGACGAATATTGATACTCCCACTCCTTTTGTGGTTCGGTCCAAGTTTTGCAGCCAAAAAGCATGGTATGAGGTATAACCTGGTGTATGGTACCCTATCGGCTTACATGTTTGTAGGGCCAAACACACACATGTCCCATACCATAGACAGGCATCGGACCACACTGTGTAGTGGCCCAGTATATGTAGGGTTAGTGTGTGAGTGGCACATATGAGGATGGTGTTGATCAGACAGTCCATATACTGTAATATTAAGCTAGCTTACCATATGTGGCTATGGCTGTGTTCACACTGGATGTGGGTATGCACTTTCACACAGGTCTCTGTTACTCTGTGCTGTGACATGCCTGTAGAGCCTGCTATATTTGCAGGTACACGTGTATTCCCCCATAAGAAATGTAGGCCAGTGTTGTGGCAGTCTGCCTGTAACTTGCACAGTGCTTTGTTATATGCCTAGCAGCTTAGTGTACTTACCCAGTGTGATGTTATGTCCAGATATTTGCCAGATGTACTGATGCCGGCAGTGGCGGCTGGTGACTTCAAATCAAAGGGGGGCTGCAGCAGACAGTTGAATGGGTGGGGGCAATGGGAATGGGTGTGATCAACTAGAAAGGGGCAGAGATGTGCTCAAAACCACAAAAACTGGGACTTTAATTAAATATGCTACCCTGGGTGCCAAACCATCATTATGAGAGTCCAGTCAAGACAAAATGAAGTGTAGAAGAAAAAAATATTTCAGTGCATTTGCTATGTGACAGCTTAATTAATATCTAGATGGAAACAAAAAGGTTGTGAGGCAAGAAAAAATAAATTAATTTTTAAATACGTTACTGGAATGCCAGTCAAAATCAAGTATAAAAAACAAGCAGCAGTCAACTCAAACCACTTCTCCTTGCACTGCAGTTCTAATTATAATTTATATTCAGCTTTATAAAATACCAAGTAACATGCTGAAAGTAGCAATCTCTGTGATACTCCCACTTGTAAAAACATACATTTGTTTAAAGTGATTCATTAAACAAACTAAACGTTTCACTGCCACCACAATATGTGTTGCAGGAAGTGCTAAACATTTTTACCCTGTTAAAGAATATTTTCAGGTGCTCCTTTTCTTCTAATAAATTTTTAAAAGTGCCACTTTCCTCAAGATTATGCCACCAAGGATAACTAGTAAAATTTAACCTTAGTAACGTCAACTTAGGGGGATATGATGCTGAATTTATTTGACCCGCAGTTTAGTAAAATGTTTTTTTTTTAAATGCCTCAAACAAAAAAGGAATTGATGTAGTACTACTGCATCACAGCACTTAATTCCCTAAATGCTGCAATGTTCCTGGTAATATGAACAAACCACTTTAATGCTATCTATTAATGTGCAAGGAGAAAAATGTAATGTACACAGCCTCTGCTGCAGATGATATGCCTATACTTCACACCACTTTCCCTGCCTCAGCTTGTCTTAATCACATGTATTATTTACGAAAGCTATAGAGGATGTACATACATTCATGTGTAACATCATAAAGCAGGTGATCCTCAAAGTGTGAAATATTTCATGCATCACACAAAACATGTGTCAGCATAACAGCAAAAAAGCAGCAGTGTATACTAGCTCCAAATCTTAAAATATTAATTAAGGGTGTTTTCACCAGTAAGGTCAGCTAATGCAAGTAATTTAACTTGCATAAGACAAAAGAGGCCCTTTAAAACTTCTTTCATGACAGAGTTAAAATTAATACTGCTGAGATCCATTTCCACCAAAAAATCATTACAGCTGTACATTGCACTAATATTGTTAGCAGACTTGCCGCTAAATATTTGGAAAAATAAAAATATGCACAAGGATAAAACATTATAGTAGGTGTGTGTGTGTGACTCATTAAATAACCAAAATGTTCTTACTTGTAGCGACCTACTCTGACTACAGAGCAAAATGCTGAACCAATGATTGCTTGAAAGTAGTGAAGATGATCCACAAGCCCATAAGTTGCCAAACTTCTCCCTATTAGCCAGAAACAAAACCCATTTATTTTTGGCTAATAAAAAGCAGCTGAACAACCCGTGGGCCCGTGGATCATCTTCCCTACTCCCAAGCAGTCACTGGTACTGCATGTTTTATTGCCAGTTTTTCTTGTCCTCATCGCATTCAAAATGCTGAACCAAGTATTTAGTCCTTACAGTACCTGATGACAACAGTAATGGATAGTTATTTTGTATGCAGCTCCTGCTAAGTATTTAATTTGTTAACCAGCTAGGTGGGTTCGTCCACAGATCCTTTTCAGCAGCTAAGCAGACATAAGAAGTGTAGAACAATCCTTGCTTACATGGGATCAAGATCATCCACAAAAAGCAAATCACGCTATCAACCCTACTATGAGAGATGTACAGTTGTGAAAATGAACAAATGCTTTGCTCTGAGAAAGTGTGACTTAGTCATCATTACAGATACTGCTCACTGACCTGGGCTGCGACTCAACACTTATTCAACTGCTACAGCTGTCCTCCCCATTTACAAATTAAGAAATATAATATTCTTCAAAGAAAAAACATGACAAACTCTAGATATGAACAAGATGGGACACAGCATGGAACAAAATTACTGTTTAATTAAGGTGCTCTGAACTGTGAGACATGAACACAGCATGCCATGGCTTCAACAACCTCCCTTTCCACAAAGAAAAAAACATTAAAAACTACTATTCTTTATTTATGACTTTAACAACAACACAACTATAGAGCTTTATTCATAGAGAAGCATTAAATGTAAAGATCTCTGAAGACTGTATGCTAGTAATACTTTAAGAAAACTATTTAGCATACACCAGTTTTGCATTACATATACTTTCAAATGCAAGTGATATTTATTTTACAGATTTTAGGGGAAACACAAAATCAGAGATAATATAATCTTAATTAAACACCTACCTGAAACGAGTCCATCTGCACAGTCCTGCACAGCTGAATGTCTTCCTGGGGAAGGTTTCCCTGTGAGAGCAGGCTCCAGTAACAGGCCTGTGCAGATAAATGTCTTCCTGGGGAAGGTTTCCCCGCGAGAACAGGCTCCAACTCACACATGTTGCAGTCCGGATGTCTTCTGATGTTCTTCGTGTTTCACTGTTGCAGTCATCACATTTGGGTTATCTGCTTGCATGTAGCCCTCAGTCGGCCTGATTATCAAAGTCTTGGGTCCTGTGTCAGTTGCTGTCTCATCTTCCATGACATCAGGTAGTCAGGGGTATAAAGCATGCAGCCAATGCCATTACATCAGTCTTTCTCGCCGTGTGGTGTCCAAAGCAGAAGCAGTTCGCAAGTGCCGGTCGGCCGACTCCTGAAATTTTCGTTTTCGAGTTTCAGATCCAAAGTCTTCAACTAAGCTAAGTACCCCATTGGGGAACCTTTTTCTTGCTCTAAACTGATGTCAGTAAAAGTTAACAATTGTATTACTTGTGGAAAGCAAATACTTCATAAAGATTTTCATTCGTACTGCATTTCTTGCCTAGGCCTAGACCACGATGTACCTTGCTGTTGGTTTTGTGCCTTATTCAAACCTCATACTATTCGACATCGGTTCATTTTCACATCTAAATATTTTGGTACTCCATTCAGTTATCCAGAAATGGCTTCGGTAAGCCACCCAACTACCGACATTATGAAAAAACGCAAAGATAAAGACAGAGACAGAACGCATAGGTCCAAAGCTGCTGACGACGCCTCTCCTAAGCTAGTCACCAGTTCGCCGGTACTCAGTGAGATGCCTTTGCAGCCCCTGATACCTGCTACTTCAGATTTGCAGGCCTCTACTGAGACCCATTCGGACTCTGGTATGCCGCAAAATGCTTTTTCGACTGTGAAACCTATGGATGTCTTTACCTTGGATGGGTCCGGAGCGCTCTGCAGGCACCGGCTTCTGAGGGTGTATTCAGGCCTACTGACTTGCATATCAAACAGATGCCATCTTCTTCTTCAAGGCCTAAAACTCTATACATGCCCAGCAAACTGATGCCCAGACTGCATGTTCAGGCCCCTATGCCTAAAAAACAAATGATAAGAATGGCTGAAGACCTTATTACTCTAATCAGGGGAAGCCACCCTTCTCCCTTTAAGAGACCTAGAACTGATTTTCCTTCTGATTCTTCTGATCAGGATTCTGAAATTTCTGTTTTTTCTGATGACCAGGATTTGCCCTTATCTACCTACGAGGATTCTGATGCAGGGGACTCCAGTCCCTCTGCTTCCCCTCCTGAGGATTTCTCTTTTGGTGAAACCTTGCATACTCTTAGGGAGCATTTCCACTGGGAAATCCAGGATTACTCTGACTGTGATTGAAAGGCATACACACTAACCACTGCACCATTTGACCTTTCAGGTGAAAATGTTTTTAAAAAAGGGGTTTTCAGCCTCATGATTCTCCTTGCTTATCAGTCTAGTCAGCCTTATGGGTCAGTAGTTTCCTGGTTCTTCTGATGGCTCACTTCTTTGCAAAGGGATGACTGTTGCTGTCTTCCACTCTACTGGAGCAAAGCCTGCCTAGAGAGTGTTGTTAAATAGAGAACTGAATTGGTGTGCTAGGTCATACTTGAGCTATTTACTAGGTACCTTGGGATTCCATAAGGGTTCATAGATGCTGTGTCTCTAGCTTTAGAGAGTGCAGTGCCAACTTCTTCTTTTGTGATATCAGTACCTTATTTCTATCGCTTGCTTGGCCACATATCTGTTCTGTAATCATCCCACATGCTGTTTGGAGCTGCTTCCATTCTTCTTTGACTAAGTCTGTTTCCTCCTCTATTTGTCTTGGGGTACTTGAGCAGTGAGTACTTTTTTGTTCATTTTCCCCTTTTAATTGTCTTCCATTTATGGGTGAGTTTCAGATTGAAACATTCAGCATGATTTGGGGGAAAGACCCTCACAGAAGCACAAGTAAATAACACAAAGACTGGAGATAATGCATTGGCGGGAGGTCAGGATCAAACCTTGTACCTTGTGCATGGGAAGTGAATACCTTAACCGCTTTGCTATCTGGTCTCTCTCCCTCTCAGGGCAAAAAAAATGCATACCTTCAATCTGTAAAGCTCCTTACAGTGGTGAGAATCAAACCTTGCATCTTGTGATTGAAAGGCATACACACTAACCACTGCACAATTTGACCTTTCAGGTAAAAATGTTTTTAAAAAAAGGGGTTTTCAGCCTCATGATTCTCCTTGCTTATCGGTCTAGTCAGCCTTATGGGTCAATAGTTTCCTGGGTCTAGTAATGGCCCACCTCTGTGCAAAGTGATGACCGTTGCTGTCCTCCACTCTACTGGAGCAAAGCGTGCCTAGAGAGTGTTGTTAAATAGAGAACTGAATTGGTGTGCTAGGTCATTCTTCAGCTATTTACTAGGCACCCTGAGATTCCATAAGGGTTCATAGATGCTGTGTCTCTAGCTTTAGAGAGTGCAGTGACGACTTCTTCTTTTGTGATATCAGGCAATTGAATCATAGGGGGAATTTCATCAGAAGTGACCGGAGGTGATAAATGGGTGAAATTTTCATTGAATGTAAAGGCCAGCAATTTTACAATGGGCTGGATTCACAAAGGCTTTCACGGAGTTTAAGAGTAGAGTAAGACTCCAGCCAGCCAACATGTCTGCCGAGCGATCCAGGAACAGCCGACAGGGGTGTGCAAGAGAGTTCCTAAAATGACTCTTGCACTGACAGTGTTAGTTTATGCAAATTACCTCATTTGCTGCTGAAAGCTATGCAAATGAGGTAAATTTGCAATCCAGGAAACACTAACCTGTCCGAGTAAGAGTAGTGTTATCTGCAGAAATGCACTTGGTTGACAACTGAGTACCGTTCACCAAATAGCAAAACTGAGCTATGACAGCTCCAAATAAAGGATGCATCCAGTTGAGGAAGCATGCCAATGGCCAAATATACAGCCATTGGCATTTTTATGTGTTGCAAAATAATAAAAAATAATTTTTTTTTGTCCTCGATCTCCGATGTTTAAGCGTAGCGCAGCGCCACACAAAAGTGCAGTGCAATAAAAACCAGAAAAGCACAAAATAAAAGCCACAAATAGGGATTTTATTCAAAATATTCATCTGCCATGCAGGTGAATGGCAGGCTGAAGACAACATGGCTACTGAGTAGTGGTTGCTAAGGGGGGAAGCTCAGTCTGAGAAATGTAACCAAGCATTAGTAGGCAGTCCTATGCAAATGAGTATAAGGATAGTGAATCCCAATTTTCCCTGCCATGTGAACCATGTCCCTAGAGTGTAAGAGTAGGATTAGGGGAGTAACAGAGTAGAAGACAGGTGACATCATGAGGGGGTATGTATCAAAAAGACTGTAAGCTTATTGGAGCAGAGTGGCATGTGTTTTCTGTGAGTTACTCAGGACTGGAAGAGGCGTGTCTACATTTGTCTAAACTGAAACCCAGAAACCGAAGGTGTACGACGTGACTATCACTAAAGTTTCTTGCAAAGCTGCCTACACTGTGTGCACGCGTGTGTACGCCTGTAAACCCATCTAAGCCTGTCTGCGCCCGTGTAAGCTTGTGTAAGGCTGTCTAAGCCTGTATACATGAATGTGCACCTGCCTAAGCCTGTGTAAGCTTGTGTAAGCCTGTGTGCGCGCACATGTGCACCCATCTAAGCCTGTGTAAGCCTGTGTGTGCGCATGTGCGCTTGTGTGCGCATGTTTGCACTTGTTTGCGTGGCGCTGCCCCCTGTGGAAACAGAAAGGGAAAAGGAAGGAAAAGAAGTAGTAGGAAGTTAACCAAGGAGAACTAGCAGAGTTGCCAGGTGAAGTCAATCAGAATCAGCCAATTACACAGGCGGTACACTAGCCCAGCCCAGCACTTAAAACTCTGCAAACAACATTCCCCCATGTTTTTCTCAGAAACACTGCAACACTGCAGTATACAAAGAGAAGTGAAAACTTTAAAAACTTAACTGAGACTAAATAATGTTAGGGGCTGCCATTGCTATTATAAGGCAACATGTGCAAGATGCTGTGGGTGGTGCCATTGCAAATCCTGCTGAGCAACCCACAGTGAGGAGACAGAGAAGAGTGTACAGACCCAGGGTAACCTACCAGGGGCTACATGAGCTGGAGATAGTGGAGCACTATAGAGTGGACAGAGACCTCCTGCAGCAAATTGTTGAGCTGTGCAGGCCACGCCTCACACCAGTTCCTGAATGCTATGTCAGCACATGTCAGTGATCATGTATATTTCCCAAATTCCACTGAGGCATTGGCCAGCAATTTGTGTCTCTTCCAGCAAATAGTAGAATACCCTGAGGTAGTGGGTGCAGTTGACTGCACACACATACACATCAAAGCACCAGCCAGTGAGCGGGGTAGGGTGTACTTCAACCGCAAGGGCTTCCCCTCCATCAACTGCCAGGTCATGTGCGATGCCCAGGGCATAATACTGAATGTGTGTGCTGGCTGCCCTGGAAGCTACCACGATTCCCATATCTGGCATCTGATGCAGCTGTACCAGACATTTGCCAATGGGGACATCCCTGACGGTCACCTAGTGGGGGATGCTGAATATGCACTGGAGCCGTGGCTGATGACACCCATCAGAAATGCACACACACTTGAACAAGAACTACATAATGAGGCACACGCACAAACATGAAATGTAATCGAGCGTGTGTTTGGGATGCTGAAGTCACGGTTCCGGTGCCTGGACACATCTGGTGGAGCCTTGCAGTACTCACCAACTACATGTACCCAATTTGTCATGGTATGTGCCATGCTACACAATATGATCATGCAAAAGCAGCTGCCGCAGGAACAGCATGGGGCAGGGCCAGTCAGCCCCCCATCATTACCAAGGCCATCACAGGCAGAGCGTGACTCGGAGGAGGAACAACCTGAGCCTGCCCCAGTAGGCAGAAGGAGGCGTGCCCAGTATGCCTTGGCCCTGGCAAAGAGGCAACGCATAGCACATACACTGGCTCAGTAGGAACCCAGGAAATGACACCTCTCTCTGACTCACACATAAAATAAAAGGTATGCCTAACTTGACACTACTTGTCTCTAAACATGTATAGGGAGTGTAGTATGTGCATCTGACCGAGGCAGACCTGCAGCACCACCTGTGGCCTGATTGTCATGTTTTAAGCAACATAAAGCAGTGCTAAGCAGCTTTTACCAATATTTAGGATATGTAAACAAAATAGCTCATGCTAACTAGCGCAACGTCGGGCAACGTTGAGCAATGTTGGCCAAGGTTGGGCAAAGTTGAGCAAAGTCAGTTAAACATGCTCATATTTGCTTTACTGGTCTGGTCTGCCCAGCATGAAAATAAAAGCAGTGTCAGGGCTCAAACCCAAGATACTGTGCACTATACTCACAGTACTAAACCACTAAGCCATGATAGCATTTCAGTGGCACAGACACAGCAGGACAATTGTACACTAATGCAAACGCAAAGAAATGCTGTATCATGCACCTAAAGAGGCAAATGGGTAACCTCCCCCACACGCCTATGCAGACAGAGAACATCAGGACAGGTGGTGTGATGTGGGTTGTGTAGGCTATGAAGTCGCAATCTAATATACATGACACTGGACGCTAAGATCTGTAGTACAGTAGTATGCCTCAAGCCAGTATGATAGGTAACAGTACAGACTGAAATGGTGTCCTGTACATAGCAGTGCAGGCATAGAAAATGTGTATAAGTGTCAGGTGAAACCCTCATCCTATGTACATCCACAGTAACAATCAGGTGTGCCCCCGGGTAGAAATGTAGAAAGAATAGCTGTCACCCCTGTATGTAGAAATGTTGATAAGTCTATGCAAAGGGTCTCATGGAAGCCCTGCAAGCACAGCATGATCCCTGTTGATCTATGACACAAAGGTGAGCCCTGCTGTAAAAATACAACTTGATTTTCCATACACATATAGTATAAATGTCTATACCGGGCATGCTCACACACTCCAACAAATGTAGTGGAATTCATTCAGCATCACACTGAAAGGTCATACTGGGCCTGCTCACACACTTAAAGAAATGAAGCAAATGTCAGGCAGCAACATACTGAAAGGTCATACTGGGCATGCTCACACACTTAAGCTAAATATGGATGTGATAATAAGGAATCTATGGACAAATGTGGATAGTCATCTGTACTTCCAGAAACACATTCACAAAGTGGTCAGAAAATCATGCTATGTATTCACACAAACTGTCAAGGTCTGTGCATGTAGGTCAAAGGAGGATCCCACAACTCAGCAGTCATCAGACCTGTCAGAGAGTACCACAACACACTTGCGATGAATCTGACTAGGCACGTTCAGCAGCTAGAAAGACCAATGAAGTACCTTAACAAGAGGATTACTGGCCTCAAATAGTTGCCCCATGCAACAAGACTGAATGTAACCCAATCTGTACTCTGTTGTATACTGTCTACTCAGGAGATCTCTGCCCAGCAGACAGGTCCATGTCATGGTTACACTCAGATCTGTCCTGAGTTACAGCTGAATGGCAGTAAATGTACAGAGCCAAGTGATATTGCCAACATCCTGGCAGATAGGATCAGTGTTAACTTTACCCCCCACTCACCCATGAAAGAGCACATCTCTATAATGGAAGACTGCAAAGTTGCTGTCATCATGGTTGCACAGGTAAAGAACACTCTCCAAAGCCAGTATCACAGCAGCCATGGGACCAGATAACTTCCCAGGCTGTGTAGTATCTACTTCCCTGAAGTAAACATTAACATGGAAGGTCTGTGCCTACTGAAGTTTCCAGAGAACTGCAAACTAGGAGCCATAATTGTAAACACTAAAGATGTGGACATCCTACAAAAGGGCCTCACAGAGACAGATGGCTGTTGTCAAAGCCATGGGCTGTAGCTCAATGCCAAAAGGTGCATTGTCATCCCCTTTGTTAAAAACACTGTAACCAAGAACTACAACATAGGTGGTAGTATACTTCACACTGAAAGTGTGACAAGAGACCTTGGAACACAGGTGGACAGTGGACACAACTGTGATAATCCCATTCCCACAGTATTCAGGAAACCTTCCTATGTGGCACACCTCATCACAAAATGTGTCTCATGCAGAATAGAAGAGGACATTGTTCCCCTCTACTCATCACTCACTAGAACTATAATAGAGTACAACGCCACTTTTGCTATGTACCTCACAAGACAACTACAACAACTGGAAAACCAGCAGCAATACCTCACAAAGAGCATTAGTGGCCTGAAATACATGCCATACACAGACCATCTCAAAATGCTCCATCCATACTCCCTTGCATATCGCCTACTCAGAGATGTTCACTGCCTAACACAAAGCTATGTCAAACACAGAGCTGTTGGACATGCTCTACGTAAAACACTCATAATCCCTTTGACCTTCGGACCCAAAACCACGAGTGAAATACAAAAGGAAGGGGTGTACCTATTTACCCTATGGATACCCACACCTTCAGGTTAGTGGAACAGCATGAGGCCTTGGAGACCATGCAAGTGCAACTAACATTGGGCAAAGCTGCTCATCAGATTCTAGCCTGCTACAGATAACATACCTTGTCTCAGGAACCTCACTCAGTATTCTGGAGAACAGTGGAAAATATAAAGGTCCTATCAAACACCATTATATGAGGAGATTACAACTACACAAACATTGAGTGGGGGAATTACTTGTGTGCAACATCCTTTGCCCAATGTTACACAGAGTGTAAAAACTCTAACACCCGGGAACAGCTGATCACCATGCCCACTAGAGGTGACAACATACTGGACATGATCATCACCAACATGGGGTACCAGTGTTCCACAACAGAGATAAACCCCTCGCTGGTAATATCAGATCATTAAGTAATCACACTGGACATCCACATCCCGCCCTCCCAACCCAGTCAATGAAACCACTGTAAAGACATTTGCAAAAGCAAACTGTATACTTCCCAAGACCAAAGTGGAATGTTCTAAAGCCCTCTTGCTATAGGATAATGGTATACAATCTTCAGAATCATTTACAAGTGCATCCTATGAGCATCTACAGGGATGCATGGAATGAGACATCACAAATAAAACCAAGATGCACTCCTCCAAAAATAGGACAACAATCAGGTGGTTGTTGGCCATAAATAAGCTAGACAACAGAAGGAGGAAACGAACACATGATAGAGTCAACTTCACTAAAGGAAAGGCATCACTGATCATTATTAGGAAGAAACAGTGATCGCTCATAAAATAATCCAAGGACAGTTTCTAAAGACAAATAGCCAAGGAATGTAAGAATAACAACTACAAATCCTTCGGTAGCTATACCAGACATGTGGGTGTCAACTTCCAAATATGCTGTCTGCTACTGAAAAATGGAAAGAAATACACCGAACCAACTTTCATTGGCCACATCCAGGGGAACAAGTTCAGTGTAACCCCCCCCCCCACTTCACCCACAAAAGGGCCTCCATCCATCACAGAAGGATGCAGAGCCCCAGACATCATGGACATGCAGGTAAAGACAGCCCTAACCAAAGCTAAAAACACAGCATCAATGGGACTGGATGGTGTCCCAGGCTGCGTCTTACACTAGGCCCAAAAGGAACTACACCCTCACCTACATTCACTGTCCAGACTCAAGCTTACCACAGGCTATGTACCCAAAGAATGGCATACACTAACAGTCATCCAGCTCCCCAAAGGGGGTGCCACAACAGAACCTGGAAACCATTGACCAATATGTCTACTCAGCCTGGTCTACACAGCTATTGAGCAAATTATCATGGAACCCATAAACTGATACATTGGAGATGGCCAGGCACTGGACTCTACAGAACTTCGCCTTGTTAAAGGCAGATCCTGACTCCTAAACCTATTTGACTTATTCCAAACAGTTACCAAGGACATAGATGGAGGTGAAAGTAGTCCACACAGCCCACCTGGACCTCACTAATGACCTTCTACACCATTCCCAACTCTGTCATCACGGACAAGCATACCTGCTGGAGCATTAACAGCTATGTCACAGGATGGGTGGCCAAGTGGCTCACAGATCAAACACACATGTTCAGAGTTGTGGGTGCCATGTCCAACTGTAAGCCAGTCACAAATGGCATCCCACAGGTCTTGGTCCTGGGACCCCACCTGTTCAGTAGATACTGTTCAGAGGTACAGGCAAGCATGGGAGGTGTATGGCTGAACAGGTTTGCAGATGACTGGTAACTGTGTTCCATAATCGACTGTATGGCTGACACAGACATCCTCCAGAAGTGTCTTACAGAGACAGATACCTGGTGTCAAAACAATGCCCTTAAGCTGAATGGCAAAGAATGCATAGTCATCCCCTTTGGGTAAAACAAATTGCACACAAATTACCACATAAGTGGTAATCCAGTATGTAGGGAGAAGGTCATTATGGCCCTAGGGAGACAGGTAGATAGTAAACTCCCCTGTGATGATCACATGGCCAAAGTGTTTAGACATTCCTTCAATGTAGCCCACCTAATCTAACCCACTTTGTATAGTCTGATGATGTCACCATCCTACAAATATACCTGTGGAAAGGATAACTCACAGTAATGTGTATAGTGTGTCGTGTAAATGCGTACTCCTGTAGTATCATATAGTAGTTGGGTAGGGGTTTGAATTCTGCACTTGACAAGTGTGTGTGTGTGTGTGTGTGTGTGTGTGTGTGTGTGTGTGTGTGTGTGTGTGTGTGTGTTTGTGTGTGGTCTCCTTGGGAAAGTGCAAGTGTTTTGGAGAGCAGTAAAACACCTTAAAAGTGGTAAACTGATCTTTGTCAAGTCTGATGATGTCACCATCCTACAAATATACCTGTGGAAACGAGAACTCCTATTAATGTGTATAGTGTGTCGTGTTAATGTGTACTTCTGTAGTATCATGAAGTAGTTAGGTAGGGGTTTAAATCCAGCACTTGACAACTGTGTGTTTGTGTGTGGTCTCCTTGGGAAGGAGCAACCTTTTAGAAGAGTAGTAAAACACCTTAAAAATGGTAAACTAATCTTTGTCAAGTCTGATGATGTCACCATCCTACAAATATACATGTGGGAAAGAGAGCTCCTAGTAATGTGTATGTGTATAGCACGTCATGTTGATGCGTACTTCTCTAATATCATGACGTAGTTAGGCAGGGGTTTGAATCCTGCGCTTGACAACTGTTTGTGTGTGGTCTTCTTGAGAAGAAGCAAACTTTTAGGAGAGTAGTAAGACACCTTAAAAGTGGTAAACTAATCTTTATCAAGTCTGATGATGTCACCATCCTACAAATATACCTGTGGGAAAGAGAACTCCAAGTAATGTGTATGTGTATAACACGTCGTGTTGGTGCGTACTCCTCTAATATCATGACATAGTTAGGTAGGGGCTTGAATCCTGCACTTGGTGAATATGTGTGTGACAGTGTTGGTCAATGTGTTGTGGGTTTTGCTTTTACTATTGTATGACATATCAGTTTGCATTGCACATGTGAGCTAGCTGTGTGGCAAATACATATACATACATGTTACCTCATTTATTGCATATGTGGAAACCCTACTTTATCCAAGAACACAGCTGTCATCTTTGCCAGACTGTGCTGCTGCTTCCCAGACCTTAGGTCATATCTGTATGCTTGTGACAAGGCCAGCCACTGCAGTGATCCCTGGCCTAGGTCATCAATGTCACACACACTCATTACAGTTTCTATTGAAAGGTGTGAGTGAGGGTTATGGCCAAGGTATATGTCAGACCTGTTCAAACGCAGCAAAGTCTGTCAATGATGACTATTCATTACAGGTGTACAACAACCTTTGTGGATATGCATGCAGACCCCTTATTGCTTATGTGATCCAGCAAGGGATTTCAAAATACCTTTGGAAATGTGATTATCAAAGGAGAGATGATGCAACACTTGGTTGCATGTACACATCGGTACCTGTTCATCATGTTGGTGGCTACTACCTATGTGGTACTGTGGGGATAATATGTTCCATAAAGGTGGATGACTATGCTTAGTGTGGCTTATAGCTTTACAGCATGGGTTTGACAACAGGCGTCTGTCTGTATGACACCCTTGTGGAGGCTGTGTGTGTCATCTGGAGAATGCATTATAGGCCACAGTATGCATTACCAGACGTGGACGGACATATCCCAACAGTGATTGCTTGTACCTAACAGAGCTATATGCCAAACAGGAGTGGTCTCAGTAATGGGTGCAGGTGAATACCACTGGTTACTGGCATACTATAGTACCTGAAGGATCCAAATGTTGCTGTGTGTCCTACATCTGCATGTCAGTTGTCATGACATCATCTAACGATTGGTTATGGTCAGGCTGTTGAAGTTATGTATACTACCAAAATGCAAAACAATGACAGATAGTAACAGTATCACCCACAGTACAGTGTCAGACCATGTCATACACACATGTGTAGTCAGGTTCCAAAATGTGTGTAGTACAATGCATACTGGCCACCAGTAGAAACTGTGGAGTGTTAACACTGTGTAATACAGGACATGTCTCCTTGCCCATGTGTCCAGTATGCACGTACATGCAGACAGTGCACCTCCACTATGTTCACAAATGTACACCTGCAAATCTGTGCTACACACATCCCACACATACTGTCCACTCTCTAACACATGCTGCCAATACTACACACATCAGCCAAGTGGCACGTGGGCAGACAATACACTAATGGAGCTAACCCTGGTGTAAACAATACTACATTGACAATCAGAGCTTTAGTGCATCATGCCTGCTGAGCTACACCTTTGAGCATATCATTACACTCTACTGCTGACAACATGCTAACATTGCTATACTGCTATAAAGTCACCCTGTACATCAGCACCATGGTAGCCTGTTCCTGCATCGATGTTACAGATGACAGGAGGTGGCCCAGGTGTCATCATATGCACAGGGTGTGTTGTTGGTTTGCTAGAGGCCTGCAGTGAGCCATCCAGTCGACATGTATGTGTGTGTGTGTGAGTGTGTGTGTGTGTGTGTGTGTGTGTGTGTGTGTGTGTGTGTGTGTGTGTGTGTGTATGAGGGGCAAGAGCACTGCTATGGGCCAATGTTGATGTAATGGGTGTGAGTATGTGTTAGCCCTAGGTGTGTGGTTTATGTGTGTGTGTGTCTGCATGCACACAGTTCCACCATGTGGCCACCATATACTGGTATTTGTGGGACAGTCACAGACTGTACCTGCCATGCTTTACAGATCACCAACTCTGGCCACGGATATGGTACTTGTGCCTGGCAAGGGTGCTACTGACACTATCAGGTACCAAGCCAGACTGGGTACTATCCTCAGAGGTAGATGGATGTACACTGGATCCTGGTCCCTGCTGGGACTGTCCAGAGCCACATGCACGTGGTCTTCTAGGATGTTCTATGGACAGCCCACCCCCAACATTGCTGGGGCTGGTACTGGCACTAAGGGAGTGGCTGTGACTTGATGGACATCTGCGGTGGCTGCCAGCTGCTGATATTGCTGGCATACGTCCACATCAATGTCTCAACCATCCCGCACTGTCCTGACACATGGACATGACATTACGGAGGACATCTAATGTCTCTCCCCAACGTCTATCAGTGACCTCGGTGTAATTATGGATGGCACCTGCTAGGTCACGGATACTGTCAATGACAGTGGTGTTATGTGCCCTCTGTGCCCGTAGTCCATATCTGGTGTACCATTTCATACGTGCCTGTGCCTCCATGACAGCTTGGAACATACATGAGGTTGTAAGACCTGTGGCACATCTGCCAGTGGCATGATGAGCAGCCATGCTCTGACGAGAACCCCTGGACCTCTGCCTATGTGGTACCCTTCCAGACATCTAGGTATGGCTGCTGTGTCGGGATGCATGTGCCATGGATACCACACTGTCCTGGCCAATGCTGACTGTATGCTGTCCCTCAGCTAAGGGCATTGGTGATGGATGTATTGGCAGTATGACTGTTGGCAGTATGACTGTGTGCATGGATGGGGTGGACACTTGTGTACTGTTGATTGGTGGCCCAACGACAGACCCTGGCAAAAATGCCTGTGCCTCAACACACCTATCATCAGTATCACTAATTTGCTTAGTGACATCAGTTTCCCTGCTGCAGGGAACCGGCCCAAAGTCAGCACCTGTGAGAGGAAGACAGGAAACACACTTTACTACTTACAACTTGTACATGATGTTGGCACACATGCACACATGCACACATGAACAAATGAACACATGAACACATGCACACATGAACACATGCACAGCTGAACACATGAACACATGCACACATGCACACATGAACACTTGCACACATGCATGCAAATGCACCACTCACTAAAACAGACACACACACACACACACACACACCACCAGCAATCCAGAACATACACAGTAGTGGGTGATGGTGGGGTACAGTATCACAAGGCAAAGAGTTATATCACACGTGTCAGCATGCAGGACGTGTGTTTCCCAACAGCATGCAGTGCGGGTGATGACAGCCCTTGCCAATAACACTATACATTTCATTGATGCATGCGTGTTGTTGTTCAATGATTGGCCTCACCCTGGAACACACTATGTACATGGACATGACATTGCTGTGCAAGTATTAAAAGCTCTGCAGTGTCCTGTGCACCATCTCTCAGAGGTGTACATACCACGGCTGCATGTGTATGTGTGTGTCACATAGATATCCATTTCTGCTTAGAGCGTCTGTGTCTTTAGCAGATAATTGCGGACACAGGTTTAGCACATGCATGCTATATATACACACAGGATGAGTGGTGCATGTATACCTGATGGAATACCATTGCTCAACATAGCCATTGTACAGTGGTTATGGTGAGTGTAGGACATATTGTGGACATGCCAGTGCCAGACATGACATGGCATGCTACAACACAACTGCAACATTACACATCACACAGACACAGTGTGTGTCATGTGACCTATACAGTCAATAGCATTACAAGACATATATGTGTCACTTTGTACAAATGGTGATTGCTATGCATATTGTGTATAGGTGCCTATGTTTGCACACACACAACATTGAGGTGCATAGCAGATAATGCTATGTGTAGTACTGTGGTCACTGTAACTGGATGGGGTGTACTACCATGAGCCATCATCATGCAGCATCATGTGGTCACTCAAGGCTACTAATGTGTGCCAGACCGGCACATACCATGCTGTACCGGAACTGCAGTACCATGTCTACATTCACCATTTCACAGCCAGATGTTACATGGGTTTGTAAGGTGCACAATAGGGGGCATTGCCTAACATGAATCTGTTATGTGTTGAAGAGTGTCGCACAGCCACATGTGAGGCATCTACCCCTCAGGTATATTATGTGTGCTGTGTGGATGACGTTTGGGATACTGCAGTGTGGTGACCTTACAGCAGGTGTCTGAATACGCCTTGTGTGGCATGTTAATGTGTACTGCGTATGACAAAGTTGTGTATGTTGTGTGCATGTGTATCGACTCTGCCTATTCAATGTCCACTACAGTTTTGCCACAATTGTGTGGGATGCTCTGTGTATTGTATGTGTTTGAGCTACCCACATTGCTGGGATGCTGCATAGTCTCACAGCAAACATGCACAGCATGCATTATGTGTAGGTGTGTTACGTGTACATGGCCTACACCTCACCTATGACATGCACATTTAATTAGCAATATTAAAGGTAGAACACACTCACCAGCATGGGTCTGCTGCCTTGCTGTCACACCAGAGGGACCTACAAGGATATGAGACACTTTTTCAGTGGCAACAACTGTGGCATTGCTACGGTGTGTTTGCAATCTTACAGTAGTACAATGGTTGACAGTCACAGGCCTACAGATTTTATTCTTAATTATAAGTATTGCACAACACTAGGCACCACATCATCTAATTACACAGTACACATCTCACATAAGCATGCTCTACCAATAGAGGTAACAGTAGTCTACAGCTATGCCATGTTACCTTCACGCTCCATGTCAACTTGCTGGGTGGCTCCGGCCTCCATGATGACACATGTTACTTGTTGTGGTTGTTGTTGGCCAGGAGCCACCTGGCTCAGGAGCAGCTCCTCCACTCTGGTGAGGGGGGGGGGGTTGGATGGCTATCCCTCCCACCTGTGGCAAGCTGTTGTCTGCGGATATCAGACGCATGCTGCCAGACATGTCTAATTAAATCACTGCAGTGATGGCGTACCTGCTCATATGTCCGGTTATGCATGCTTATGTAATTTACCCTATGGACAAGATCTTGCCACAGTGCAGTCCGCTCATGCTGGTCCTGGCTGGTTCTGGAGAACAGTAGGGCATAGTGCTGCACCAGGCTGGCTGTGATCACTTCTTCCTCCGCTATACTATAGGCAGGATTACGATGGTGGGACATTACGCTGGAAGACAATGAAACAATATCTGTGAGCAAGGAAGAAGTTGGTGCAGGGCACCAACGAAAAGCAGTATCGTGGTGCTTAATAAAATTGAAGTTTTTCATTTATTGGCGTCTTGTTTGCTTATCCCTTTGGAATTTAAAAAGACCTGCTTCAGTGAGTTTGGCTCTCTGGCTGAGTTTATCTTTGATGAGTTTCACCTCTCTGACTGTGCTTATTGGAGGTGTTTAGTTCTGCTGCTTGGAGTTAGGGACTGTGTTGGCTTAGTAGCAGCTTGTTGTTTTTGCCTTTGACTTCCAGAACAAGCATACGTGTGTTTGGGAGGTGTTTAGTCCTGCTGTTTGGCATCAGGAGCTGTGCTGGTTTAGTAGCAGTTTGGTTTTTTTTTGCCTTTGATCTTCAATATCTGTGAGCAAGTCATGTGGCACACGTAACATTCTAAAGTACAGATATCAAATAACTGCCATATATAGCAACCTATTGGCTGTCAGAAGATACACTTTTTCAGTACCACATATCAGTTCTCAACCCACAACTGCCTGACAGTGCCTGGCACAC